>NC_089800.1:48949898-49112398 GCF_029633855.1 Hoplias malabaricus
GCTGTTGGAGATCCACCTTCCAACAGTATATTTCCCACCATGGTTCAACACACCTTCCTCTAATAGTGCTCTGCTCTAGTCCTCTGTGATGAGCAGGAGGTCCTTGACGGGTAATATGTAAATAGCGTTATGTGGAGATTATTATCATTATGGACACACTGTTGAGCTGGAAAATGCTCTGTTATTTGGGGTATTGTACTATGTCTGTATGCACCAAATGAACCCAAATGAATGAGAGTATAGATAGAGTGCAGTCTTATATTTGTATTTGTTTTTAAAACGTATAATACTATTATATTAATTATCATTTTAATTTTAATGATATCAATTTAACCTGACATCATCCGCCCTTATTTTATCCTAAACTCTCCAGGAGAGCAGCTACGGATTAGTCACATTCTGTTTGTGTGTTTACTTGGCTCCCAGCATCAAAACGCACTGTGTTGTGTTTTTAACGAATCTCTACAAACCTCCCCAAAGCACAATGTATAATGTTTCATAATGCACTGAGACGCCAGCTTTAACAGAGAAAGTTCAGTCGCGTTCGGGCTCGGCTCCAGAACCGGCGGAGTCTGAAATATTCGAGAAGAGGGTGCAGACGGGTCCTGAAAAAGCTCCATAAGCATCAGGGATGAAATGGTGTTTTCTCTCTAATACAGCTAAATTATGGCTCATCTCATGAGTTTGGCACTGTGCGGATGCTGGATTTCTCTGTCGTGGAAAAGCAGAAACACGAACACTTTGCCTAACCACAGTGCATCTCAATGCAGGCTGCTGCAATCACGCCGGCCCCATGCTGCGTGTTCACTGACGGGGGAGATTGGGCTGAAAGCTGGCAGCAGAATGACAGGAGAATGATTGGGAACATCTACACTGACAGTCCTTGCAAATGTTTGTGTGTATATTTTAGAGCAGCCATGGACTCTGTGGCACTTTGGATAGCTCTTCTCTACTGAAAACCCTTTTCACATGACTCCGGTGGTCCAGTGGGCTAAAAATAAGCTTTAGTGAATACTACTGAAAAGACTAAGATTAGACCCTCACACCGTGCACTTATTCAAACCATGACATCAACAGCACTAAGTATGACTTGTTGTGGACATTGGCGCTTTGATGCCCATCCCCTCAATGTTCATGATGTTCATGATTTTAATCCAATGCACTTTTCATATAATTCAGGAAATGTTTCATTACCATTTGCTAGCTCTCTGGTCTGTTTGTGCACTGGGGGAAAAGGTTTCATTGTTTATACACAGCCCTGGCTCAGAAAATGGAAAACAAACTCAGGCTCAGGTGTCTCCCAGAGCCACAGCTGAGAAATGGCATTTGGAGGAGTTTGGTTGGTGGAGAAATGTCAGAATGTTGAAAAGCTTGAAACAATATGAGGATACTGCTTAATTCGTTTTCTATAGGTGGGTAATATTGACTTATGTTTGCTATTACATTATTTAAGGAGACACTGACTCCAGATTCAGGAGACTGTTAATGGCATGAAAGTAAACATACACGGAAAGTGCTACAAAACTACACAGCTTGAGTTATAAAGGAGTTTCTGTGGTAATTAAAACAGTGAAAACTTAGAGGCAATTAAACGTCAACCACGAACAAGCTGTTTCACCTTAAAAGATCCTGAGCTTTTACATCAACACAAACATATTCCAAATACCCCCCCTAAAGAGTCACTAAGTTTACCCATACAGTAGATCCAGCCAGGGACATTACCTTCCTCACAGTTTTCTCCTTTGTAGCCAGGGTTGCATATACAGGTCCCCACTATGCATGTCCCGTGTCCACTACAGGTCACATCGATGCACTGGTTGGTTGGAACATCACACTCTGACCCTTTCCAGCCGCTGTGGCACATACAGCGGCCTTTCAGATACTGACCATTCCCGCTGCACAGCACTGGACAGGAAGCTGAGGGTGGGAAAATACATAAAAACACCCTGAATGTGGCTTCTCAAGTACAGCTTTAACTAAACCAAAGTCTGTCCTAGAATTCAGGCATTTTTACTTTATAAGCTAATTCTGTATGAATTAATATTACATGCATTATGTGTTAAAGCTTCACCGAGACATCCCCATTGTATATTTAATGAGTTTCACAGCATAATCCCCAGGTTACCCAATCTTACACCACTGACCACACTGTAGAAGACCACAATCCATTGTTTACACACACTGAAAACAGACTGTTCAATGTATTTATTCAGAGCTCTAGTACAGACGGGCAGTTTAATGAGATATGTGGGAGAATGTCTAGCAAATATTCACAAAGAAACATGCGCCAGAGTGTCACAGTGGCAAGCGGACAAAGAGAAGAGCAGCTAAACAGGTGATAAAGTGAGGGAAAACAAAGAAGTATGAGTCAGAGTGTAGAAAGAAAAAAATAGCGATGGACCTCTTACCTCTGCCGCAGTCTGGTCCTCTGAAGCCCAGGAAACAGTGGCAGGTTCCAGCTATGCAGTCGCCATTACCAAAACAGTTACTGGGACAGTCATCAATCGAGTCTGAAATAAAATAAACAGGAACAAAAACACAGTGTCTGTCAGAGGAGCTCACAATATCCATCAATAGTCTTCTTTCCTTTAGAGACACTTTCTGCAGCAAAACTTTTCTTTTTCTCGCAGGAGTGGCCAGCCTTGCTTCTCTAACTGAAAACAAAGACTTCGTCTAGACACACACTGTACAGTGTGTCCATTATGTTGGTTCTTCTTATAATTATCTTATAATTAGCATGTCCAATGCAGAGTGTCAGGTAGAGAGGTGTAGCACTTGTCTGTAGAGCAGTGGAAGTACAGGAGTGTTTTGACCCTGTGGGGATTAGTTAGAGCTGGTTTTCTCATCCAGATCTAATCCTCCAGAATGATGCAATCAAATCCTTTCAGAAATGTTCCAACATCTGATGTAGAAGATGTTACTGCAGCTTCAAAATGGGACAAGCAACCTATAAACAACTTCAGCAGAAATGTTGCATGAACAGGTGACAAAGAGAGAGAGAGAGATATCTGATTGGCCCAGAACTCCTATACTGATGCATCCCTACTGAGATAGGTGGATCCATATAGTATGCATACTGATATAGGAGTTAATATTCAGCTCAATCTCTAACTGTCCAAACATATAGTGAATACAGCGATGCATTCAGACACATCTATTTCACATCAGATCACAGCTGGATGTGATGACAGAGATGGAGTTGTTGCGTGCTGGGCAAAAAGCACCACAATTATAAGAGTTCAGCATGAGCCACTTATCAAGAACATGTCTGCAGCATACACACACACACACACACACACACACACACACACACACACACACCGCTAGTTATTTGATCAGGTGTTTTTTCCAAGCTTGAGATGCTCTGCATAATACTAACACTCTATGAGATGATTCTATGATTCTATGAGTTCACATCTGCGCAAAAAAGCAGAGTCATGTCGGGGGCCATCCTCACCGGCCAGAATTTAAAAAGCAGACGAGGCAGTGAATTAAATACGAAACAGTGCTGAAAATTATTCCTCCTCTCTTGCTGCCTGGGGGACCGCAGGAACTCCTATTGGGCCAGGAACTGTCCTGACAAAGCCGCTTTTGTATGAAAGAAAAAGGGCACGAAACATGAACCTCCTCACAGTCCTCTGTCCTTCCTCAGGAGAGCGAATTACTGCAATGGATGCCGCATAGAGAAAAAGAGGGAGAAAAAAGGAGGGGGGAAATGGGACTCTCAAAGTGAGTCAAAGTGTGTGTTTTCTTCATTCTTCAGCCACAGTTTTAGTTTAGTAATGTGAAAAATAGAGGTTACAGGGTTGGTTGTTCCCCCTGGTGTGTGCAAGGCCTATCAATATTTTGGTGGTGTGTTTGATAGCCTCCAACCACTGGTTCTAACTACAAGGCCCAGCTTCTATCACAAAAGCCTAGGACCACAGGGAGTTCAGTATGTGCTGGCAGTAAAACTGCACAATATGGTTAAAATACAGCACTGTGCGAAAAGTTAGAAATCACCCAGGACTTCCCCAAAATGGAGCTTAAAAAAAGGGACTCCCAACAACACTGCAAGACCCGCTGCACAAAATGAATATATAAATAAGGAAGTAAATAAAAACACAATAAAATTAATTAAAACACCATATTACATAAACATTTCTAGCTTCACTTTTGCTTCAGAGCTAAAAATCTGAACTTCAGACCTTGAAATCTGTAACTTGAATTACCAGGATTAATTTTAATAAAAATAAAGGCTACTAAATAACCAGAATTTATATTTATTTGTGTCTGTGAGCATTTCTATTAACTACTCTTTCTTCTTATTTGTCTTGTATTAAAAAAGGCATAACTTGTACTTGACTGGACATGAGTTATGTTTTTTTATTATTTATTATATTTTGTGATTGCACAGAACTGTACTATACTGCTGCTGATCACAGAAACTGCACTATGTAACTTTTGGAGAAGGGTAGGAACACCTACTCTACATATAACAGAAGCAGTGCAGATTTAAATGCAGGAGTAGTCAGTATTAATGGGTTAATAAGGTGTGTATAGAGATGTAAGCTTCTGGGCCTTTGCCATTTTAAAAACACTAGAGAACTACAAGTATGCAGACTTTATTCCCTTTTCGCTTTCCGTATTCAAACTCAGGGAACGGTGTGATCCTAGTGAACAGGCATGTGGCATTCCAACAACTCACTCCAGCTCTGCAATCTGCCAACACCCCGCAGTCGCTCCCCTGCAGCACACACACTCACACACACTTCAACCACACGCCTGTCTGTCTGTCAGCAAGAGTGATGTACACTCCTCATAACCCACCCAGCCCTCACTTTCCAGCCCTGATCTTCTCCCCCGAACTCTCACGTCTGATAAAATCTCCCACGACTGATGGTGGGTGACGATGGGCAGAAACAGTCTTTTTCCATGTTTTACTCCGGGAGAAAAAGAAGGGGGAGTACAGTCTATATTTCTGCCGCCTTCTCCCACTCCCCAGTGACACGAAGAGGAATGAGCCGTCAAATACGCGCCGGGTCACAAACCCGTGAAGAACATATAACATGCCTGGCCCTAACACACATTTTTCTAGTCATGAACCTGTTTTGTTACTGATCAGGCCAATGGACTTGGACAGCCAGGGTCAGGGGAGAGATTACTGCCATGGCCTCTGACATACAGGTTTTATTCCCACACACACATGCGCATGCACATGCACACACACACTCACCACATTCAGTGTGGGGGTGTATGTCGACAAATGAGACTGCTGAGGATGGAGCACCTCATCCTTTAAAGAGATATAAGGATTTTAACAATAAAGAAGAGATCCAGTTACCTACCCATGGCCAAACTTCTCAACGGTTGCCAGATTGGGCAAGCTTTACATAGCACTGACACAGACACTAATCACCCTATTGCACTTTTTAGACAGTGTACTATTTGCAGTTTCAGTTCAAAATCATGAACTACTGAGCTGCAATCATGTTGTTGCAATCAAAACTTTGGAGAATGTTGTATTTTTATTTCTCATGTTTCTGATTGGGAAGTGAAGAGGGTGTGATTCTTTGAGAGGAGTATGGTACTGCTGTGGTTGTGGGTTTGCTTGGTTTATTGTTAACGTTAACGTTCATCAGGTCCAGACAAAATATATTCTTTGACACATGTGGCTATTATAATGGGGGATTTGAGTTGATGATACAAGAGGATTTAATAATATTTATATGAATATATTAGGTGTAATATAACTGTAGTTAAAACTTCAATCATTCTCCCATACTTTTAGCATTTGATGGCACACTATATTAATGATGACAATTGTCATTTTATTCAACAAAAATAATCTAAACATTAAATAGTTAGAAAATGGTTATGAGTTCCATCGAGTAAAACATGCTGCAAAAGCCTGTGCATTAATTTGTTCTGTTCTTGGGGCTAATGTTGTACCTACATCTGAGGTTCTGGTTTAGATGATTTAAAGATGGTGATTTGATTTTAGTGATCATGAACTCAGTGTATACCTACTTCATTTTTTTTTTTTTTTTAAAATAAAGACTACATTTATAAGGTTTATAAATGGTTTAAAAATCTGTTCATTACATGGTTATTAATTAAATTCTAACTACCTTAAATGTCATTAATAATCATTTGTTACACCAATATAAAACGGGAAACAACAACCTCTTTTTAGTGAAAGTGTCAGGAAACTACGCTGAGACTTTAGAATGTGAATTTAGTCATTTCACATGTTAAGGTGCACCACATTATCATCAGTGTCTATAAATACATTCTAATTTAAGGGTAATTTATTATTAAACTTGGTTGTTAACGAGATAAATTTATTAAAAAATGTGCCGAAACTGACAGGTAGCGTCGACTGTTGGAGAACACAAAGTAAGGTAAATATCCAGAGATCTGAGGTTTAACAGTGTAGATGGATGTGGGTTCACTATTTGACAAAAAGCAGGTCCCTGTTCCACTTTTTATCTGTGTTATAAATGATCATTAATGACTTTTAATGCATTTACACCCTAAAAAATAACCTTTATAAGTGGTACCTTCTTTTGAATCATATTTTTAATACTATGAAACAGTCTTCAAAAAATAAGAGCAGGAAAATGTTTGAGTATTGAATTACAGTTACACGTCACACACAAAAAAAAACCACTTTAAAACATATTTGTGCACCTAATAAAATCACATATATATTTATGCTTATTCATGAACTGGCTCCCTGCCCAGGGTTTTTTCCTGCCTTGTGTCCAGTGATTGAAAATATAGCGATGAATAGGTAACCAAACTTGAATGGACGCATGGTAGTTTACTAATTTCTTTGCCAATAGCATAATGTATCATATCTTCTACCAATTCATGGAGTACTTCAAGATGAAGTGTAGTTTCATCAGAATCATATTGGAATAGTTAAGTGATATGTGAACCTCTCTAATAAGGCAGGACAGATAAAGTCAGCTCTTTGGCCCGGTCTGTACACACACTGTGACAATCTTGACCTTGAGCACGCTTGCTGTATTTAGGTTACGAGTGCAGGCCTGCGGTGTCCTATAATAATATCATCACTGCACTGACAACTGCCGCCCTGACTTCTAAGTCACTCTGGAAGGGAGCATCTGCTAAATGAATAAATGTAAAAGTGGATGTAAAACCTTTTAATCCCAGAGTGCTCGAGGATCATCTAAGGCCTGTATGCTAAAAACTGGCACAGAGTGATTCCTTCTGAAGGACATCGTTCAGCTGACCCACTTTATTACTTCCCTCCGTTCTCCTCGCCGTCTTTCCCCCCACTTTATCGCAACTTCCCTCTCTCTTCTCTATCTTCACCATCTCTCTTTTTCACACCTTCTCTTCCCTCCTGTCTCTCACTCCCCACCTACTTTATCTCCCTATCTCCTCTGACTTCTGCTCCTCCTCTCACTCTCAGAGAGAATCATAATGAAGTCTTCTTTCAAATCAACTGGGACTGTTCTGCCACACACACACAGCCATATGCAAAAGTTTGGTTGCCCTTCTACATCAAAATCTTAGCTGTGGGTGGGCCACCAGACAGCAGGGACCGCCCATGCAGATGCCCAGCCAACCTGGATGTAGCAGACATGAGCTAAAGAGGACATGTCACGCCCTCATTTCACATCCAACTCCAGGCCACTCTTATATGTAGCTTTCACAGCTGGATGTTTGGTGGACTGGAATAACAGCCTGTGTTTTAACAGCCTTAAGAATGCCATTTAAATATCAGCAAGGACAAACCAAATGCAACAAAATGTCTTATTTATGATCTATTTAATTCAAATCGTTGTACAGCAGGACAATTTGCAATAGAAAGGCACACTGGGACCTGATATAAGTCTAGTTGCCTTTCTCTAGTGTTTGCTATGAGATTTATCTTTTATCTTGCTCTATCCGGCTAGTAAACACACAAGGTCATGCCATGTGATGATACAATGACCAAGACAAAAAGAAACCACCCAGACGTTGGTCATGGTGCAGTCTATATAATGACAGGCATGAATAAAACCACAGGCCACAGCTTTAAAACATGGTCTACATTTGCACGCTTGTACACAAGAGAAGAAGACTGCTGTGAGAGAATATAAAGATCCTGAACATTTCTTTCAGCTCCCTATTGTTAATGCTCTTATTCTCAATATAACTGTATTTAAAAACGAAGAGTATTCCTAAGGATAGTTTAAAAAAACAAGACCATCCAAACCCTGAAAGTCATTCTTTGTACATTTTTAGACTCCATAGCCCTAACCCGGTCCATGAGGTGCTTGGTTTTATTTAATTTAGCAGAGACAAACTGCAAGTGCCCAGTGGGACTGGCACCCCTTGGCTCCTCATCCTTGTGTTCTCTAAAATAAATGTGGGGCCAGCCCTGTGACTGGAGAGACTTGAAGTGTCTGCTATTTATTTTAAAGAATAAAAAAGCAGACACTTCAGATTGGTTCTGACTCTGAGTAAATGTTTTGTTTTATTTTTTTTTTTAAATATGTCCCATTAAAACACATTTCCTTTACACAGACACTAATGTCATGGTTGTGATTAGTTTCCATTTATGTGTCGACCTACCCTCTAAGACCTTGAATACTCAGTCTCACGTAAATCCTAAGCACCATTTAGTGTGGTAATAACACTTAACAAGTGTTATGGCAAATACATGTGAATTTAATAGAGGGGTGAATAGGTGAATGGAAGTTGAAGGGAAAATAACTTGACTTTCAAAGTTTTTCAGGTGTAAACACTTGAATTGTTTCAGGTGTAAACCAGTGGACACTCGAGGAGAACACATTTTTATTTTTTTTACGGGGTCTTAGATTCTCCTCTGGCCAGGGACGAGGGTCCTGGTGTCCGTCTGTCTGTCCGTCTGTCTACCGATGGGGTCAAGGCTGCTCCAGCAGTTGTACTTAGGACATGCTACCATTGATCGATGGGCTTCTGCACTCCACCTCCTCCCCCAAACCTGTCCTTCTCTGCCTGTCTGTCACAGATGGACCATGGCCCAGGAGCTTTTAATTAAAGAGCATGTGAGAACAGCTCCCAGCTGCCACCTCAGAGAAAGCCGACACCTCGTGCCGACTCTCGCCCCCCGTGCTCACCCTCCACAGTCCTCCTCTTCTCCCCCCCAGCCCTCCTCTTCCTTCTCCAGCCCACCCACCCCACGCACTCCTGCTAATCAAAGTCGCTTTTAGCAAACATAAGAGAGAGGACAAAACGAACAAACGCTCTCCATCGGTGGGAGGGAAGGGGGAGGCCAGATGTCGGCAGCTGGGCTGCGGCATCACCGCCGCGTGTGCCAAGGCTGAAAGGAGCAGAGCTTTTTCTTTCATCAGTGAGAACTAAATGCAAACTGGAAGTAATAATGACCAATAATGGCCCAGGCAGGGGGCAGGAAAAGGGGGGGTGCAATCAGAAGGCTTTGAATCTGGTCAGCCTGTGTTGTATGCAAATGGCTTGCCCCCCAAATGGAAAACAGACCCTCGAACATTAAGGGCAGCATTAGTAGCCATCAGTGGAGGAATACCAGGATGTTATAGAGCATTACCCTCCATCTTTCTCATTCAAATCTACTTTGATTGCTGTGTAGTGGCCTGAGCTGCTTGAGGCAGCACTGATCAGTGCTGAAGACCAGCAGGTCATGAGTTGATAAGTAGCAGGGTGCGCCTTCAAATTCTGCCATTTTCTTTGGCTGGGGAAGAAATTAAGTCTCTTATTCCAAAACAATGACTGAAAACAGCTTCCTGGTTATCACTGAATGAACAAGATGAACCACCCAGAGGAGACAACTCTATGAGATTTGACTAAAAGAAGGGAAACTGTTGTATTCTTACATGTGGCAGTCAACAGAAATTAATAATGAACATTCCAGGATTTCAGTAAAAATTAAGGGGTAATACACTATCACTAGCATCAAAATCACCACTTTTAAATCATCAAGCCCAAAACTCACACATACGTTTGAATGCAATATTATCCCCAACAACACAGAACCAATCAATGCTTTTGCAGTGCTTTTTTCTTGATGAAGCTCATAAAGAATGCAGTGATAAATGAATTCTTTTTACTTGCCACTTTCAAACTACTTAATTATTAGTTAAATAAAATGACAACAAAAATAAGTCATTTTTAATACTACACAACAAAAAAAAAAGAAAAAAAAATCTAAGAATATATTATAATTTTGAATTACAGTTATATGTTAAACAAAAAAAACATTAAAAGCAACATTCACAATTTAATCAAAAAACACTTTTTGTAAAAATTCTGAGGATGTTTCCTCCTCATTTGCTAACTCTCCAGTCTGTTTGTGTGCTCTAAACCGGTCTAATGTGTTTACGGAGCTCCAGTGTCTGTAAATGGTTTAAAAAAAAAAAAAACGGTCTCGGCCCAATATTCCAGGCTTTCCTCTCTTTCTGCTCACAACACAGAAAAAGCACCTGGGTTTTTTTAGACAACCAACAGAGATCCAAACTTTAAATAGAGGGAACTGAGTTGAGGATGTTGCTCTATGCTCCTGTTGCATAGGTGGGTAATACTGACTTCTTTTTGCTGTTTTGACTCATATACGGTGGAACTGAAGCCAAATTCAGGAGGGCACTAAATGCATCAAAACTAAACAACTCGAATTACAAATTGCAAATGAGTTTCTGTGGTAATTCACACAGTGAATAAAAACTTACAAACAAGCTAAACCTCAGCCACCAACAAACAACAGTGGTTTTCTTACTTAAACACACCGCTCCACCTTAAAAGACACCAATTTTCTAAAGGTAAACAAACCAGAGAGAACAGTATTTCCTCAAAATTGTAGACATTCCCTGTCAAACTTATTTGTACACCTAATACCTAAAAAATATAAGCAACTGGTCAAAACACACTTTAGATCTAACACTGCTCATTATAGACACCTTAGAAAACAGGATTTGTGTAATGTGCAACCAGAACTGATTAAGATTCCTAGGCCTACATCATGGATTACTGTCTTACAGTGGAGCACTTGCAGAGCTGAATACCCTGACTTCAGCAATGCTACATGATTAACCCTGCAGTCCAGCAGGCCAGTCCATTAGAGGAATGGCTCTCTCAAAAATGCTAATGTAGCTAACAAGGAATATAGATGATATCTGCAGAAGATATCTGCTGAAGTAGTTTTTACATGACATATCAAATGGTAATGCCTTTCACTCTATTATAACAATGGAATTGGAGTAAAACACTCTTCATAGTAATTGCTGAATTAGGATAAGGATGGGGAAAATGAGAATGAGGCACAGGAAATTAGGAATGCAGATTATGATGATGGTAATTCAACAACATTTCGGTAGCAGTATAAATCCAGTTTTGGTAATATACAGTATGTCCCATTAGTTCACAAGCAGTAATCCAGAAACACCAAATTTACAGTTACAGCGCTCAGTGTTACTCACCTATAGCTGTGGTCAGGAAGGACACTTGCTCCGTCTCCTTGCCATCGTTGTACACTGCAAGGTGCCAGATGCCCGAGTCCATGTACTGGATGAAGCCTGTGTCGTGGCTGCTGAGAGGCATGAGGCTCCGGGGCTGGGTCAGAGCCGGTGGTCCCTCTAGCCCATGAACCCCCTGAGCCAGCAGCCGCCGGCCATCCAGCAGCTCCACAAAGTCAAACTGGAAACAGGTCAGAGAGAGGGTTATCAAAGATGTACATCAGGATGAGACTGCATTCACCCCAGGAAGGTGCACTGCAGTAGTAGGTGCACTACAGGTTCGTCAGAGTGATGAACTCTCAAATAGAGGGTTCTGTAAGAGATATAGTTGGAACGGCCTCGTATTTGGGAGCTACTATTTTTTTTTTTTTTTTTTTCGTTTTATTCAGCAAATTTATCTGAAGGTACCAGGTCAACAAATGGCTAGGATTCCTAAACTGTAACTGATGTAACAGATGCAAATGTCCTGGTGTCCTCCTTACAACAAAATGAACTGACTAATTATAGAACAAACCATTTTAAACAGCAATAATGGAATATTCTACACAAAAGCATATCCTTTCTCTTATATATTGATCTAAGCCTTGGAGTAATTTCCAGTAATATAATAACACTGCTTTTATGATACAAATCAATAAGGCGAAGTTGAGAAGCTCAGCGTTCAATACAAAAATTAGGTGTCCGTTTGTATCAGACTCTTTACACTGTGGATTGTCTGTGGATGTGGATAATAGACTATGCCACAAAATAAAAAGGAAATCCAGTGAACAGCAGTCCACACCGCTGATATAACCTTTCAGCAGCTTATTTGTCCTTATGAAAGATAAACAACCATTGATTGGCTTGTTCATAAACAGACAAGCATTTCAAACCATTCAGTGATCAATAGCTTTAGCCCCTACCAATTCGGAATGTGAAATAGGACTTAAGCCAAATTGAGCTGGATTAGTTTCGTCTGGGGTGGCACTGGAGTTGAAGTGGTCTCTGATGAGATACGAGATTTTAATCCAGTATGAAACTGCAGTTTTCCAAGTCTGATAATAACTGTAAAAAAGTGTGCATTGTCTTCTATAAGTGTTAAACTTGTTTTCCTGTTAAATGGACCTTGTAAACATTAGATAGTGCTTGTGAATACATTCAGGTTTTGACAATTCAATTCAGTTGGTCTATGGTAATTTGGGGAATGGTGCTAATTAACTAATGAAGCCCCATAGAAAGTAGTTTAATCCCTTACAATTTAGGATCACTTGGACTGTGAAAATTAGGGAATGCAGCCAATACTAACACATGGAGATATGAAAGAGAGATACGGAGGAAGCACCCTGAAAATGTGTAAAGGCAGAAGGTGGTCATAATGAATAAAGAACATCTGATATTATTATAAATTGGTAACGTGTCTGTGTTATTTCCCATCAGAGAAATTCTAGCTTTTCCCTGATAAGTGTATATAATACTGACTTTCAAGTAAGTATAGATGATCTCAGAGTTTTGCACACCACTGCAAAACACTGTTCTGAAACACATTTCATGAAAGTTCAAACAGGGTTTTAGATAAACTTTTTCAGCCTGAAAGCAAAGTTAAAGAACACTCCACCTGTGTGTGCGAGGGAGGAAGACCTCTCCTCCCATAGATCCCCACCAAGGCGTCTTTACTGAGGGACACGTTGAACTTGAGGTACATGGGGTGGTCGATGAACACCTGTGACCTCCAAAAGATTCCAGGTGGTATCTGCTGAGAGACCTTGCGACCCACGTCAATCTCGCCCATGTCTATGAAGCTGTCATCCGGGAACAAGCTGTCCAGTTTACCTGTGTTACAGAGCAGGAGAATATCAATCTATCAGCAGCAGGACTTATTAACTGCCAGACTGCACAATATATCATTTGTTAATTACTATCACAGTATTGACATGTTCAGTACTAATGCTGTAGAGGACTGCAATATGCAAATGACCTCCACATCCAAGCACTTAATTGCTGAGAATTTTGTGGGTGGTGCGATAAATCATGGAAAGGTTGGGATCTATCTTGATAAAAACAAAAAAAATGCTTAGGCAAATTATCCTGTTCAATTTTCTTACTTTTATTAGTTAAAATTTTTCATCTGTAAACCTATACAAATTAATAATATTAATATGTATTAATATTAAATATTACAATGTTGATACTTTGTCCTTGATGAATCAATACCACAGATAAACTCAAAATATTGAGATATTGGATATTGTATATTCTCAATAATTGTTTATATATTATGTATAGTATGATGTATAATATATATATACATATATATATATATACATACAGGGTGGGCCATTTATATTGATACACCTTAATAAAATGGGAATGGTTGGTGATATTAACTTCCTGTTTGTGGCACATTAGTATATGAGAGGGGGAAACTTTTCAAGATGGTTACCATTTTGATGTTGGCCATTTTGGATCCAATTTTACTGTGCCACAAACAGGAAGTTAATATTACCAACCATTCCCATTTTATTAAGGTGTATCCATATAAATGGCCCACCCTGTATAAACCATATCATTATAACCACCTCTTTGTTTCTATGCTGCACTGACCACAGGAGCACTCTGAAGCTCCACAATTACAGACCGGGTTCCATCTGTTGATTTGTATACCGTGTTTGCCCATTTTACCCTGTTCTGCAATGGTCAGGACCCGCACAGGACCACCACAGAGCTTTGGGTGGTGGATCATTCTCAGCGCTACAGTGACACTGATGTGGTTGTGGTGTGTGTTAAACTGGTACACGAGTAGATCAGACACAGCAGTGCTGCTGGAGATTTTAAACCCCTCAGTCTCACTGCTGGACTGAGAACAGTACACCAACGAAAAATATTCAGCCGACAGTACCCTGTGTCCACTGATGAAGGACTAGACGATGATCAGATGAGCTACTGTCTACTATGACTTTACATCTGCAAAGTTTACCAATGAAGTAGGTGTGTCTAAACATCTAAAGAAGATGTGTCTAAACTGTTCTGTAGACAGTGAGTGGAAACAGTGTTTAAAACTCCTGCATAAGCTGATGTGTCTGATCCACTCTTCCCAGCACAACACACACTAACACACCACCACAACGTCAGTGTCACGGCAGCGCTGAGAATGATCTGCTACTCAATACCTCCTCTCGTGGCCCTGTGGGTGTCCTGACCATCGAATGACAGGGTGAAAGGGGGGAAATAAAGTATACAGAGCACAAATAGATTATAGTCTGTAACTATAAAACTACATAATGTAAAGTCAGTAGAACTCAGAAAATGGACAGTGAGTGCAGAAAGAAGGACGTGTTAATAACATTATGACTGATTGGTGTATCCCCAAATACATTGTAATAAAACTGCAATATGATATTTTGCTGTTCTTGTTCAGCCTTCGGAGAGATTAGTGGAGCGTCCATCTCCCACTGGACTTTCCTTCTGGTCCCACCAACTGTAAAGCTGTACTCAGTTAGTAAAGTGCAAACCCTGGTCTCATTCTAAATGAACAGACTGGATCTGTGTGTGCAGAAATGCTGCTTGCACCCCCTTCTTCATCGGACCCCACGGAAATGGCAACATCTGCTAGGCCGTGTACATGGGCCAATTTCTGCGGTGATGGCGACGAAAGCAGACATCCCTGCAAACAGAGCCCCGAGGACTTTTAGTCAGTCGGCACCACGGGCGGCTCTCGCACGCCACGGCAGATGGCAGCCCCTCAAAAAAGTCCATCATTTGCAATGTGTTAGATCTGGAGAGACAAGGCACGCTCTCCTGCCTTCCAATTTACCGCCTTGGATAATGCGTCAACACATCAGCCCCAATTACACGTCCAATGATATTTCGCCAAGCAGCTCTCCACTCATTGTAAGCTTGATGCTTTCAAAAGTACAGTAGTGACAAAAAGGGTGGAAAAAAAATCTTTTTCTGTCTTTGTCGCATTATCTGTGTGATATTCCTCTACAGTGACAATTTTTGGAGGAGTAGCCAACTCCTCCTACTCGTAGGAACATTGGGGTGACATTGAGACCGAAAGGGACACACGTTTCTTAAGAAAATAAGTAACTATGCTCAGCACCAGCATGACACTGGACCTATTGGCTATGTTTCTAGTGACAACTGTGCTCTGTAAGGCCGAATTAAAAACCCCAGTCTATTGATTTCCCTTCAGCAACAGCTGTCACTCAGGCAGGCACAGGCTAGCAGTGTCTCTCTCTCTCTCCCCGCTGTCCGCTAAATGAAAAAGGATGACTCTGTGACTCATCTATATGGTAATAGTGGTGATCTCCCACCTTTCTCCAAAGTCCGATGGCAAATCGAAAAAGCTAAATCTGAACTCCCGTTTTGTTTCGAGAGCCGAGGAGAACAAACTTTCCTGACTGCGCAGCTTTTTGGCTCTACCACCGGGGGGATAACACAAGCTGCCAAAAAAACTCCAGACTAGTTTGGTAGATGAAAGGAAGGCATGCCTTCTTTGGATGGAACACAAGTTCTAATCCTCCCCGAGCCCCTGGATACCCGCGCCCTAAAGCTGCACCATCCCTTCCTCCAGGAACAAATAATGCCCTTCCACTTCCCCAGCAACTTTCATTGGATTACAATGCAGATCTCCCAGCAAGCCGCCAAGACTGGTCACAGCATGGAGCTGGATGACAAATAATCCTGGATCTGGTTAAGTCTTTGAAAAATCAAAACTAAGACGTTATAACACTGGCCTGTGATGAGCCAAGTCAGTGGGAATCTGGGGGAAAAAAAGAACTCCATTTTGGATCGTGCGACCGGATTTGAGCCCATGAAGGACAGTTCAAAGGGCTGCGAAGAAAGTTTAGGGTGGGAGGTTAAGTTTGGGAAGGCTAATGATTTCAAACTAGTAGGTCTTTGGCTTTCAGAACGTATGTATGTTTATGATGATGATTTTAAGAGGAATTATCGCTTTCAGTGTTATTTAATCACTCCCATGATGTGCAGGTAACAGATATTTCCCATAAGAATTCACAATGCCAGTTTGATACATGAACAGGTGGCAATGAGAAGTGGATTTATAGAGCCACTGTGTCTAATAAACAGGCTAGTTTTAATAATGTCTACAAGCATCTGTATCAGTATTAGCAATTACAATTTATGTGACATCTTTTGGTGTTTTACACAATGATTATGAGTAGGTTTTCTTTGTTATTTGGGAATGAATGGGTTCTTATAGAACCAGTGAGTAGAACAGAATGTGGTTTATTGTCTTTGTAAAAGACAAATATAATCTGCTTTTTGACTGTCTCTATTATAAAGCTTTGCAGCAGCAAGTCAAATGGATTATAAAATACAACTGACAATCATACAACTACATAAGCTTAAATATAAGAAGCATTAGCACAGAATAGCATTTAGCAGAAAACTTAAAATGACTTAATAATAATTTTAAAAAATGCCATAGACATGCATTTTGAAGCCTAAGATACAATATCAATACTCATAGGAAAAAGCAAATGCATCCCTGGACAAATGACAGGTTTTGTAGATTTTCTAAATGAAAATAAGTACATATTCTACACAGAGATTATATTTCACATGTTTTAATGCACAGTTACTGTTTCGCAAAATTTACAAAATTAACATGGCATGTACAAATGCGCCCTGTGAAGGACTGGCGTCCCCTCCAGGGTGTATTCCCGCCTTGCGCCCGATGATTCCAGGTAGGCTCTGGACCCCCCGCGACCCTTAATTGGATAAGCGGTTACAGATAATGGATGGATGGATGGATGTACAAATGCTATTTTTTAAACTTTTTAAAAGTTCTATAAAAGAAAAATAAATAAAATAAAAAATAAAAATAAAAATCAACAAAACATCACATGACTGGGGGTGTTCAAATTTTGCAAATAACTATGTTTTCTCATGACTGCCCTGGTAACATAGTCCTGACAAACTTACCTTTATGTTTTCTCAGTTGAAGCAGATACTGTATTAAATATCACTAATCTTTCTATTTCTAATCAATAATATTAATACGTACCGTCATCCTTGCCTCTCCGGTCTGGGAGCTCCAGGCCAGTGTTGCCCAGTGGAGGGATGCCCAGATCTGTGGGTAAAGACAGGCCGCTGGTGTTGTCCTCTGCTAGCTGATACATCTGCCTCTGCATTGGCTGCAAGTGCCAGTTCAACCCAAACAGATGCATGGCTGCAACACAAAAACACAAACACACGGGGTTAACAACACTGCAACCTGTGGCTGATCCTGCTGCACTCTGCTGGGACCAGCAATGAGTGAAATCATTTTAAAGGTAATCAGATTTAAACCTCTGTTGGTGTGTTGAGCAGCTGTGTAAGTGTGTTTAAGTATCTGTTTAAGAGTGAATCCTGTGTGAAGACAATGAACTCATTCCGTTACGCCCCATACAGTGCATAGGATTGAAAGTGCACATCACTGCAGCTTTATGGCGCCCAGTAATGACATAGCTGTGCAGTAAACCTGCATAAATGGAATTCCACAACAAGCACAACCAGCCTCCGCCATCGCAACATTGGTACTATGTTTTATTTTCTGCACGTTGTCACGTCATTATTGGACTAATATCTTTGTATGTGTGCATGTGTGTAGTTCATTGCTGCTGCTGGAACATTATTTCCAAAATGGTTATCCGCCGATCAATAAAAACAAGCAACATTTTACCATTTTACTGTCAATTTAAGTAGCAATATTTTATTCCACTGGCTAATCCATCATGACATTTTTACACAATGAAAAGAACCCTAACACCATATATAAGAAATGTCACTATTCTGACTATAATAGAGTACAAGTTAAAATGAGGCGATCTAATCTAGGGCATCATGGTGGCACAGCAGGAAGTCTTACTGTCTCACTGTCCTACAGCTTCAGTGTCCTTTGGTTGAGGGTTCAAACTTTTCCTGGGGTCAGTGTCTGTGAGGAGTGTGGTGTGTTCTCCCTGTGTTTGTATGGGTTTCCTCTATGTGCTCCGATTTCCTCCCACACTCCAAAAACACATACTGGTAAAAAGTGCAACAATGTATGTGGCTCTGTGAGTGACTTGGGGAGTGTGTGATGCCCTGTGTTGTACTTTACTGAGTTCCTACCCTGAACTAAATAAAGTGGTAAGAAAATGAATGAATGAATAAATGAATGAATAATTGAACCTAATGCAAAAGTGGTATGAGTCAACAACATTTCAGCTGAAATCTCATGTCTGTTCCTCGGCCGCTGAAAGCAATTCTGTGTTTTAAGAAAAATACCATTCGTCTTATCTGTGAATTCTCTTTTTTTACCATCAGCTAAAACACATTGTAAATTTCACTAACTCAACTTTAGGAGGAACAAACAAAAAGAGTTTGCTTAATAGAGTTTACATGCTGACAGAGCACTGGCAAAAAGCCAAAAGAGCTGTAAATCCCCCCTCCACCCCGCAACCCCTGCAACTCCCCCAACCCTCTGGGGCAAAAAGAAGAGTTGTAACTACCAGCAGACAGAAGAGCCAAAGCCCCTGGGGTAGCTCTATTCTTCTCATCCCAATTACCTTACTAATAACCTCCCCTCAGCACCCCCACAAAGCAGCAGAGACAAGGAAACCATCAAGTCAGCAGGAAGGGAACACAGGCGTGGATGAATGTGTGCGCGCAACCAGAAGCCACGCCGATATTTCACAAGGTCAACAAAAGGAGCAACCTCAGGGACGAGCGGCAATGGAGCCGGAGACTGAGGAGGAGGGGCCCACCATGATGGATCACCAGACAGAGAATAGACACAACCAGCTTAGCCCGGCAAAAGCCCATCCCAGATCCCTTTGGTCAGCAACAAAAAAAAAAACAAACAAAAAAAACAAGCCAAAGCAAGGCATTCGGGCCTTTCTTATCGGGCCCTACTGGAGTTTCTTAGCTCCTGGTGTAACTGTCCAGGGAAGGCCATAAGAAAGTGTGAAATTAGAAGACCAGCAAAGGGTACAGGCTTATGGATTGTGCCGGAATTAAGCCAACACATGTCCTTGTGTGTTCTTTTAAACCTCTCACATTTCATCATCCAGATTTTCATTCATCAGCCCACAATTGGCTTCAAGTTACCTGAACACCTTCCTCTGCTGCTCTCTCTTTGACAACCTGTAGTGACAATCTTGAGGCGAAATTAGTTTTCCGCTCCACTCAATATCAGAGCAAAGAGAGAATGTATTTGTTTTGCGCCGCAGCAAATATCTTGTCTTGACAAAGGTGAAAGAGGGCCTAAACGAATGATTTATTCTGGTGTCACAGCATTTGTACTAACAGAAACGAATGGTGGAGCTGCTGTAATTCTGCAATGCTCAAATCAATCTTGATTTGCGTGTGACAGGGCACTCAAACGATTATGTTCTGTGGTTTTTAAGATGAAAGAGAAAGAGGAACAAAAAAGACAGCGGGAAGGGTACATGCTTCTGGCTAAAGGCTTCACGGAAACAATTTGTTTGAAGAGTTCTGTCTCAAGACACAATGCCCATAAAGCACATACCTGCTTAAAAAACATTTTGATCTTCAGCTTCTGTAAACAAGTTTACAACCTAAAGGTACAGACAAACAGAATGTGAAAGTTTCTACTGCTATGCTTTATAGGTCATAAAGGGGTCTGTTTTAGAAGGGTCCTGGTTCTATATTCCGTAGTCCTGAAGTATGTAACCAAACAAAAGTATCCTTTTTTTCAAATTGTATAAATAAACACCAAGCATGAGTTCCATTTCCAGCTGCCTCTGAAAATCTTTGAAGAGATTTGAAGAGGCATGCAGCCCTAACACTTCGCCTCACCCACTTACCCACCAGCAAAATGGCTGTGCAAGGGAAATAAACAAACCCACCAATGTCAGTGTTTTCTACTTTAAAAATGACAATAACCGTAGTATTTTTAGTTTAATGTAGTTGCATTATAGTATATACCTAGTAATATTAGTGATATGATGTCCTAAATTTAGCAAATAAGTCCAGCAACGAGTTTGCATTGAGCACTGCTCATCTGATATCACTATGGATGGACGGAGCGGACGGAGCGGACTACTGATGACATGTCAGACTCATGTCAGGGTTGTAACTCAGTTCTAAGATGCAAGATGCCACTCACAAACAAGGGAAAGTGTTAAAAATAAGAACTGGGAATGGGCCCATCTAGAACCCCGCTAGAGTGGTATACCGAGGAGGATCTTTCAGGGAATCCTCAGCCTTCCATTAATGTGCAGAAGGCAGGCAGGGTCTGGTAGTAACATAGTGTCATTAATAATGAATCCAAATGAAAGAAGCTTCACTGAGCTGAGACTGATTGGTTAGCAGTGTTGTTTACTGAAGGGGAACCTTCTCACACTTCCCTTCCACTTCCCAAAGAAAACAAAGAATTTGCGTAACTCGCCTCATCGAGCCCTTGCTATGAGATCCACTAGGCCTTCTTTAGATGCTGTAAAATCAATGATCCCTAAGACTGTGCAGAGATGTGCTTGCCTTGGCGTCAGCATTAGCCTCAAATTGGCAGTTTAAAAGGGCCTAACGCTGAGCTGACAGACTGCAGATCAAACTAGTGGTGATAAATGGAAAAGCACAGCTTCACTCCCCAGTGCGCACACGTCCATTAATTACAGTCATATTAGATAGCTACACCCTGCTTTAATTCTTACCATTCACAGACTGCTGGAGAATCTGGTCCAAAAAATGATGAGGCTTTTGATGGAGGCTGCCATAGAGGCTGGAAGTGCTGCGCCCTGGCTTACTGAATCAATAGCTATTTGGGAAATTGCTCTGGTGCATTTTACTGATTGCATTCCAGCAGATTTCGGCATTCCCGTTGACGAGCGTGGATCTCTGTGCTATGTTCTTTTTTTTTTTCTGTGAGTAAGTAAACATGCAGTGGAGAGAAGAAGTCAAGACTGTCTTGTGAGACAATAAAAATGCAAACGATCAGGTCGCTCCACACAACTGGAGCTGACTACTGCAGAGCACTTTAAGACAGATGGCAGGATTTGTCAAGCTTGGGTAGTGCATTCCTCTCTCTTTCTCCCTCTCGCTCTTTCATTCTCCTCTCAATTTCTCATTCTCTATCTCATTGATTTGTGGCTCGATGTCAACAGGAAAAAAGTTGAGTGCTGGCAAAAGTAAGGCGCATGAGCACTGGGCTAGACAGCCACATCAAACTGCGGCGGGGGGCCTGCATGTCGTTCCACGCGTCACAGTAATCACTCCACTATAGGGTTCCCCGGCCGGCCTCCCATCTCTCAGTGAAAGGAAAATGACTAGGCAGCCCACCCTCATCCCCCAACCCATTCTCGCCGTAACCCATCAACATTATCATTTCATTCAGGCCAGCCCCTGGTATCTACACTATGCAGAATGCATAGGGCGAGTCCAGAAAAATGGCTTACGGAACATGTCTCCCACCTGCCCAACCTTCACCACTGTCCAGACTCCTGGCTCTTCCTCCACTGCGGTCCTCAGGCTCTCTGAATGGGCTTCAAAGCAAAGCCAGGTGACAGAACGGATGTGGGTTTTAACGAGGCTCCTCCTGGCATGGAAAATGTTGTGGAGATACATAATGACCATGGAAATGTCGACCATTTGAAACTGTAGGTTAAGCCCAGGCATTATGTGATTTATTTATTTTTTTGCTGCTCCCTGTCTTGGCAATGGAACACAGCAGAGTGGCACGCGCCAATTAGCGAGCGAACACTGGAGCAAACTGCTCCTGTCGTCCAGAGAGAAGGCGAGAGCCATTACCACACGGTTTGTGCCAGCACTCCTGTTCTACAGCCCTGTGTTCCCTTTCAACAAGAATGTCCAGCATCAAAACACACCCTCATTCCTCAGGGTTCCTCAAGAAAAACAATTAAATAATAATAATAATTTTTATTATAAAATCAAAGAAGGACAACATTATCCACATTAGATATTGAACACAGGATTGTTTCACAGTTTTTACTGATTTGTGTTATTAGTGCATTCAAGTAAATGCATTAATTAATGAAACGAGAAACAACCATTTGGAGAGCCATATGTCAGCATGGTTTCAGGCCAATTGTCCCCAGCCAACAGTTTCTGGAAAGCACTGTTCAAAGATGGTGGAAGGTAGATAACTCTAATCATATAAACCTGATCCAAAACTGAAGGAATAGTCAACAGTATATTTACATAAATAGTCCTACTACTTAACTGGTCATCAAAGAACAATGGGAGCATTTTGGGCCTTAATTGGAAAGTGCTTTATTGTAAGCTTCACCTCTAGATAGTACTGTTGGATGCTGCTTTCTGTTGTTGTTATACATAGCAAGAGTATTTTCATGGTGCTTTAGTGTAGTTTTACAGCTTACAACTGACCAATTAAGTACTGAGACCAAAGTAGTGACCACTTGCTTCAGTGCCTTACAACCATGCAGTACACCAACAAGTACATAGTTAGCCATTTCAGGACAAAGATAGTAGGCAAACTGAGAAGCTAACTCTACCTCATGACTGTAATCAAAATAAACAAAATAAGTACTCTATGGATGATTGTACTCCAACTAGTTTCGTTGGGGCTATGGGAAGGAGCAGTGTCTTATTTTAAAGGTAGGGGCCGCTGTGGCCTAATCATTAGAGAAGATGGCTAGGGAAGAAAGCTCACTGATTTCCCACCCTCAACAGATTGGAAAACTGTAAGCAAAAGTATTCATAATGGCAAGTCAAAAAAACAAACAAACAAAAAAAACCTGAATGGAAGAATATGTACTCTACCCACAATTCACAAACAAAAGTTGTGTTTTCACTGCCTTTCACTGCCACAGATAAGTTAAATAATTATAAAATCACATTTAGATTTAATTTATGTTGTAATTGTTGTAGGACCATGGGCTGATATGTGGTCAGTTGACTAGAATGTGGAACCTCAACATTCAGATATGAATCCTAACCCACAACCAGAAAGAATGACAGTAAATTTAGTCTCGGCTGTTGTAAAGTCCTCGGGTATTAGTGCGTTCAACAGGTTTGGCCGTTCAAGGCTAAAAACCCATTCTGTCCTAGTAAAGCCTTTATTGTAGTGATGCGATGATGATGTCATTGCGGAGGGACTCTACACATGGATGATCTGAAGTTAATCGATTAGAACACGGAACCCCGAAACACAAGAAAGATTAAGAAAAATAACAGGTGCAGCCAAGGCGAGAATGGACCTGTCATGAGCAAAGACCAGTCACTGGCCATCCATCAGAGAATGGACGGCACACACGTTAGCAAGCATATGGCTAATTAATTCCTTTTAGACACTTGAATGGATGATGTGTTGAATGCAGGCAGTCCTCCGTCCTCTCATTAGCTTCTAATTACTCTGACACAGGGGGGAGAGGCCAAGGCTCAAAACCTGTGCTACGTTTCTGTGGAGCTTTTTCATATCAGACCGCACCACCATCCACACAATAGTATCTGATAGGAAAGAGAATTGTGGTAAGGAACTGTGCAAAGACTGGGAGGCATCTGTTTGTTCCAGAAGCTGATTGGAATTAAAAGACAATAGCACGGTCAAAGGATGGCTGCATTCTTCTAGAAGATAGCTGCTGGTGAGCTAGTGCTTTGTGGGTAATTAAACCCACTCAGTAGCTTTTGAAAAGATATTCTCCTCTCATTAAATCATTGATTGCTAATGATACTGAGATTTGTTGGGTGTTCACATGACAGACACCCTTGCGTTCACACAGTCTTAGACACCTAAGATTATTATGATTTTCTAAATCAGCATGGTGCTTGTATACAGTTATATATAACTGCAATGAATACAAAAACATAAACTGAGCAAAAGCAAAGTACTTTTTTCCCAAAATATAATAAATGTGTTGTGAGCGAGTGTGAAGAAGTTTGTTTTCACATATTCTCCTTGACTGTATGGATTTGTTAAATCAGCAGCACATTTGATTACACATAATGACGTTTTATTAACTGACAAAACTAAGTATTGGATGATGAACTTCAAATAATACAACATTGCCATGAGAAGAAACCTGGAAACTGTAAATTCAACATTTACACACAGAGTAGAGTATCATTACTTACTTTAATATTTACATATATATTTTTTTATTTTAGCAAATAAGCCCTTTCTTATTTCCTCAGGTGCCTAAAACTTTCACACAGCACTGTGTATAGCACAGGGTACTGAAAGGCTGAGAAAAACTGCTTCAACTTTACAACTCTCATGATGTCATTTTTATAAGTTCAGCCTGTTCTACAGTTCACTGAGTCCTTGATCAATTCTTAGTCTGTAAATTAAAAACAGTAAAAAAAAGCATATGCTCAGCAAGTACAGCGGTCACTATATCAAAAAGTCGTGAGCAATCTTTCACTTTCCGACTGAAGCTGAGAGGAATCTGTCAAAGAGTGAGTCATTTCTCCACTGTCTTCCTTCTTGTTTTGAGAGAGAGAGAGAGAGAGAGAGCTGTGTGTGTGTGTATGTGTGTTTCAGAGTGTGGCTGACCACTGAATTGCAATCTGACTTCATTCTTTGATTAAATACCCACGATTCAGGACACAGTTGTAGGCGTAGCCAAGAATAGAAAATAACTGTTCAATCACAAATCCCTAAACAAGGAAACTGACCCAAACATGCTTTTGACAGCGCACGATCCTACCAAACATCACTGACTTTTTCATGCTCTGTCAACAATCATGCTCTCTCATAGTAGCTGTTACAAGACTGGACAATATCCCTATTTAAATGTTTATTTAATGAGAAGAAAAACAAATGGCTTTTTTTCAGAATACTCACTGTTTGACTGCATTATCCATTTTGAAGAATTTACGCTGTGTATGTGACAAGTTACACTGATAAATGGGTCCACCTAATATTATGGTATCTAATTTAAGTAGAAAACTAAACATTTTACACATTATACACGTGTAAGTGCTTTGGGAGTTTGAAAATCAGTAAACAAAAATAAATAAAATGTATTATTCTTAGTAGTGTACACAAAAGTCACTGTTTGGTATAGGCCTCATGGTTTGGTATGATTTCGGTACAGCAGGAGAAAAGCAAAAGAATAAAACATATATAATATACTGTATATATCTGCTGTATTCCTTAAGTTATAAGTTAAGTTATAAGCTGTATATCTTAATAAAAATTAAATTAAGCTCAAATGGCCATATGATTAATATGTTCACAAGGGAAAGGTTTCATTGGGTGTCCAAATCATTTCACATATATATACATCAACTTGAGATAAGCTTGAAGGTTTAAAACTGAAGTTCCTGGTCTTTTTACAAGATCATGTTTTTCCCTATATTCAGCTCTTTTGTATGAACACATTACCACAGTTCAATAATATTTAGATGTGTTTAAACTGGTTCTGTGTTATGCTGCGTGTTGCTAACAGGAGCACATTTGAAGGGCAGCAAATCGGTTTTCCAGTTTGGATTTGTGGTAATAATGTTTGGTTTCACATTACCTTCATCAGTCTTCGCACAAACTTATAAGCTTCCATATTGTGTATTCTCTGTGGGAATGTGCACACAGGACCATGACCCCTGTGCTCCCCCTATTATTATTATTATCATCATCATCATCATCATCATCATTATTATTATTATTACTATTTATTTATGAAAATAAAATGGGTAAAATACAGATTGCAAACCTGTCATGGAAAACCCATGCTGCACTAAAACACCACATTTTCTCAAGCATTCTTTATTTGATTGGTCACCTGTGGATGCGGCATAATGCTCAGCACGAAAGATGATGTTTTAAATGTAAATAAATGCTTTCAATCTGAATCGCACCAGCTGGTGAAAGGCTTTGCGCCCAAGAGATGGCATTGAAAAGCAGCATGTTTGGGAAGGATTGAAAAGATTTGAAAACCCAATGCTTCCTATGGCATCTCTGGGCAAGACAAACCGTGTAAATAGAAAAGTTTGAGCACAAACACACTGACGGGGACCTGAAGACTGAAAGGAGAAGGTGAAAAGCTGGAACACTGCCGGCAGCAGAAGAAAAGTGAATCTGAGTGTGTGGGAGTTGAGTGTGAAGGGGGTTTGGGTTGGGCAGTAAGATGAGAGCCCAGCATGAGCAGAAATGAACACAGAGGGAAGCTGATGACCTTCAGATGCAGAGGACATAACGACCTTCTTAATGAGAATGCCACCATGGAGAAAATGGCACACGCCTCCTGACTTCCTAACCCCCCCTCCCTTTCCCTACGCTTTCTAAACAAGCTGGTTCATGTGAACTACAACCCAAAAAAAGACCAGAAAACACACACTAGCATACACACACACACAAAAGGCATACACTTGTGAGTCAAAACATCTGTCAGGAGGTTTAATTGGGTTCATTAGACAACACAGCTAGAGTTTCCAATTACAGCCCTCCATAATTAATTGCATTTGAAATTAACTATATTTTCTCATCAGCTTTTAATTAAACGTGGCCCCTTGTTCTTGATTGGAATTTCTTGATTCTCAGGGTGAGCTAAGGTTTCCTCCATGTTTACTCGAGGGTGCGTGGGGAGATGGTCTTGATTTTTTGGGTTGAGTAATTACATGCAGTAATTAAGCCCCATCAGCCTGGTGGGCTTCTCGCAAGCTCCTGGTGGGGTCAAAAAAACCGACTCAACTTTAAGCACAGTTTTAGTGTAGTGTTGCTCATCCAATCCATTCTTATCAATTCACACACTGCCTGTCTGCAGCTAACAGCGGATTTTAATTTCAATTTTAGGCTCCAAACCACAGCCAAAATAAAAAACAAAAACCAAAACATTTAGACAATTTCCGCAGCAATGAATAATAAGACTGACATCATTTAGCCAGAGGAGGGAACAGAAATTATGTCGTTCTATCATCACTCCGCTAAGATGCACATTCATTCTCAGTGACGGAACAGCAGAAGCTATTTATCTCTCCGCTGATGGAAAACTGTTGGGAGAGATACGCCGCCGCCATCTCTTCGTGGATGCGCCTTCACACTTACTTTTTCCATTTTTTCAGCTTCACAAAATCTTATTTCCTTCCCAGCCCTGCTTTTTTTTTTTCAACATAACAGTGTGATCATTTATATGCTAAATAGAGACACGTGTTAATGCAAACCATACGATGAACTTGATCTCAGAATGTATGGTTTGCACCTGATTCGAGGTGTTTTTATTTTTTTTATATAAAATCTGCCTTCGCAATGTATTTGGAACTGAGCCACAGATACTCAGCTTTTCATCTGACACTTTTTTTTTTCTCCCTTTTAAAGGATCACAAAAGAGTGTGCAAAGCATGTCACGCTGCATAATAGGTTTACAATCACACACACACAGGAAGGATGACTGTAACAAGAGGAGGCTTCGGTAAGTTCACAAGCATTACTCCATATCCAAACAGGATCCTCAAATAACACATCTGAGCACTTATTAGGTGGAAAGCCACTTTCAATTAATGATAAAAGGAACAATAAGTCACTTTGTAATCACCAAAATTAGCAAATGATATTTATTAAAGTTATCATAAAGGATCAGCCTCTTTTAGTCCCTAAACATACCAGTTGAAATTCGACATCGTGGGTCCCCTATATGGGGATGACCATGTTCTAAACCCAGGCGAGTCCGTATGATGGATGTTCCATAGTTTGAAAAGGAAGAAGAATCACGGGAGGAAATGACTTACTTGCTACTTTAAGGTTACGTGTTGAACACATCCGAGAGCCAGGCAGAAGACTTGAGCAGATACACAAACAAAATGCATTCATAAACTCCTCTGATGTGTATCTGCATTCTAAATATTTAATGGATGGTGATGGAGAGGCAAGTATTAACCCACAGTAAGTGTCTTAGTACTGTTTTGCTACAAATTGAACTGTAATTACATAATGACATAATTACAGCATAGACAATTACATAAATGCATCATTAGTTGCATAATTAATCACACTTCTGTTCAGTTCACATTCTGTACCATCAAGCTTGTGTTTACATGTTTGAGTTTCTGTGTCGATGTCGAAACACAAATACAGCAGAAATGGCGAGGAAGGCTATATGCAGAATGCAGCAGAATCAAAGGCCTAGAGCAATGTGTTTTTCCCCCATTTGGAAATTGGTCCCACTCACTGTAAATCAAAACATGAGTAGATTAACACCACTGTGAGGTCTTTATTACATTAGTGATTAATCTGTAGTGTTATGACTAGCCTATGGTGCATCTTCTGAAGGCCTAACTGAAAGGCTAGACTAGACTGGGCAATTTAAGAATTCAATCCATCTACAATCATTGTCCATTTTATCAGCTCCACTGACCACACAGGAACACTTTGTTGTTCTACAATTACAGATTGTAGTCCACTTTTTTCTCTGTGTACTTTTTACTCAGCACACAGCAGTGCTGGTGAAGTTTTTAGACACACCTACATCTTTGGTGCACCTTGTGAATGTAAAGTCAGAGACTGTAGCTCATCCATTGCCTGTTGGCTGGATGATTTTGGTTGGTGGACTGTTCTCAGTCCAACGGTGACACTGAGGGCTTTAAAAACTTAAGCTGCACTGCTGTGTCTGATCCACTTGTACCAGCACAACACACACTAACACAGCACCGCCACGTCAGTGTCACTGCAGCGCTGAGAACGAACCTAGACCCAAATCATAAATGCTCTGTGGTGGTCTTCTGGGGGTCTTGACCATTGAGGAACAGGGTGAAATGTGGATAAGAAAATATGCAGAGAAACAGGTGGACTACAATCTGTAATTGTAAAACTACAAGGTGCTCATGGACAGTGACTATCCAGAACTAAAAAACAAAAATTCAAAGAAATAATCTTCTTTGAAGATCTCAGGTTTCATCATTGATGACACATATATACTATTGTTATTGCACACTTCTGAAGTTTACTTCGCTGCTCATCTTTAAAGTCCACTTCCAGAACAGTCACAGCTGTGTTAACATGATGAGGTACGGACTCACCGATAAAGTAGGCCAGCAGGAACACCAGGGTGACGGAGATGAGGATGGCACTGAGGGCGGCACATTTCCAGTTGCAGTGTTTGTAGGGCTTCTTCAGGCTGAAGGCGGGCCGAGAGAAGGTTGTCCGGGGCAGAGGGCGAGGAGGGGGCGAGTACACGGTGCTGGAGGTCAGAGGGTAACCGGGCGAGGTTGTACAGTACAGCGGAGATGTCCCGCCAGGCTTGAACAGGAAATGTCTGCAACAGCCCAACGACATTGTTTTGCACACGGCACAAAAACAGGCAGAAAGTGCATTGTGTTGAGATGAAATGTTTTCCCCTCTGCGTTAAACACTGCTTGTAGAATGAGGAGGGCTCGAGCCCTTTGCACCCGGTCAGGAAAGCTGTCGCTAAGCATTTTCAGCAGTCGTTGCCATAGCCACCTTTGAGCCCTCTGTGATGGGGGCATAAGAGGGAGGCAAGGAACTTTCCCGCCACCAGGGTTTGTTCTATTGAAAATGTGAATCGATATGGAATTTAATTTACAGCGCGAGTGACCACAGCGGATCCTTGTTAATTCGGGCCCACACCGTGACTTCTAATTCACCTCAAGAGGCTGTGTCAGGAGTGCAGAGAGGCTGGTGATATATATATATATATATATATATATATATATATATATATATATATAGGATGAGCAGAGAAAGGGCAGCTTATTTGCCCTTGAAGAACAAGGCACACTCCTTTTAAGGATGTGCAGGTTGCTGCAGGTACCTGTAGGCCCCGTAGAGACTGCTTTACTGACCATAAAGAGGGTGCTCAGGGATGAGCTATGTGTCGCTATGTATGCAAAGTGTATGCACCCTGATGTTACTGTATTCAGTACAGACCGGCCTAATGTGCTAAAAATCAATTGTAATTATACTTGCTAAGATTGTGGTTAGTTCTAATGCAGGGTTGTGCAAAATGGAATTCCTAACCATGCTCCGCCCACAAATGTGTCCTTTCATAACAACTGTGGCAAGGCTGAACAACTTTTATAAAATAGATCAAAAAATCTTTTGCAATATTTCTTTAAGGCCACTTAATGATATTTTTCAAAATTATTATTATAATAATTCTGTAACCTAAGAATAAAGGGTTAATGTAGGTCTCATGCATTTACTATATAACAATTATTAGGATTTAATAAATATAAACCTATATCTAGCACATTCAATTAGTATGACTTTTCACACAAGTATTAAACTGAATAAATTAATTCATTTTAAAAATCAGTGCTTCAAATGTCCAATAAGGGCTTGTCCAACTTAGCAACAGTTGCTACAAAATGGCATCTGAAGGCAGAGCATAAACAGATCACGTAGACAAAGACATGCAACACATATTTACACTGAAAATGGCGGCGTTCGCTCTAGTTTCCCATTTACACAGACTAATGGAATGGAAATGAAAGAAACTAATGGAGAATAAACACATCGATGCACAAAGGTAGCACTACGCAGCATGGCAAAGCAGATCCTACCAGTGACGGCTGCCGCATTCAGAGCATGCAACATACCCTTCTGTGTACGCATCGTCTCGCCGAGCTGTGGCCAGTATGTCCATCTCTATAAGGTTGTCCTGTAAAGTCTCTAGGAATGTCTGCTTTGCTATGTTTCTACACACAGGTGGAGAGATGGAGAGATGGATAGATGGAGCGAGAGTGAGAGACATGCGTGCAAGAAGGAAACACAGACGTGATCACCCAGCCACTTTACAGGCAGACGGAACTGAGTGGAGAACCCGACAGACATAGAGGAACAGAAAAAATCATCAAGCTCCCTATGGAACTCAACTATTTGCTGAAAGTGTTTTTTTTTTTTTTTCCGGAGTCCCACTAGGAAAGCCCACCCACCCCTCAACATCTTTCCTTGAACCCAAGTAGAAAGTGCCTCCCCCGATCCGAGCGTGTACCTTGTATTGTACGACCCTTGCCCTTCTCTGCAAGAGTCCTGCTCCCCTCTGATAAACATTAGAGTATTCTGGCTCCTTTGTGGTCATGATCAGAAGAAAACAAGGTGTCACATTACCATCCAACCCTTACACAGTTTTCTGTAACCTTTTTAATAAAACGTATATTTTTAAGCCCTTTAGAGCACTTGCTATGGCTAAAACAGTAAATAGTTTATTGAAACATATAAAAAAAACCCAAGTACATAAATACATCACACATTATGCTGACCCAAACCCCCCACCCCCCCAAAAAAATTTCTATTTTGAGCCCCATATAATGGAAGATTATTAACATTCAAGAGGAACTCTCTCTCTCTCCCTCTTTCTCTCAGTTTCTCTAGCTCTCTTTCTCTTTTAGTTTCTCCCTCTCTCTCTCTCTGTCTTTCTGTTTCTCTCTCTCTCTCTCTGCCTCATGCATTCTATGTGCCAGAGCTCTGCGTCCCATGAGATTGCTGTTCCATAAGGGAAGGCTGAGATAATGCAATGGAGAAATGAACCATCGGCATGCAAAAGGACAGGCTCCGCACCTTTCATTCGACAAGAGAAAAGACTTGTTTTCCTCCCTTTCGCCCTTTCTCCGTTCCAGGCTACTAAGCTCTTTCCTCTCATTGTCTCTCCCCCTGGCTCGCACTCACTCGGTCATTTGTTTGGGCGGCGGGAGACGAATTAAACTTTTAATGAAGAAGAGGCAGGCCAGGAAGAGATTCAGGAGTAAAAAAAAAAAAGACTGAAGGAGGAAAGAAGGGAAAAAAACGAGGGTGGGAGACCAGTCTGAGCCACAACATCCTGAAAGTATGTGTGCCCCCTTCTTGCCCATTCAAATAAAGCCAGCAGAGGCGACCATTATAAGGCCATTAACTATAGCCCCAACAACCGGCCATGTTTTCCAAGCCCTTGTGGACTTTTCCTAATGATTCCAGTTTCTGTCAAAGGACCTCCGATAATTGATAGCTCTTTCTTGGACGGAAAGGAGAAGGGAGGGGCCGATACTGCCGATTTATTCACTTTCCGACACTTCCTCTTCTCCCACATGCAGGCTGGCGTGACCATCTGTTCGCTTCTCCTCTGGGAATACCTGGTCCAGATTAAACTTTGGGAAAATCCGTGGCGCTTAATCAGTCATTATGTCGCTAAGTGTCCCTCCACAAACTGAAATTAACAGTCATTTTCCTGTTGAGTGGACCACCACACAGCAGTGATCACGTCCACCATTGAGAAGTGTGAACGGCAGATAAAGCTTTCAGCAGCCCAGGAACACCACAGTGGATGTGTTAAGGAATGGGATTCCTCTCCTCTACAAACCCTAAAGTACTGACAAAGAGTTTTACAACATTTATGCATCTCCAAAAAAACTGTGATCCTTTGATGGGAGGCAAGATGTTTGAGCTGGGAATTAACCCTAACACTAACCCTCACCCTCCCTCTGCCTTTGGTTAGGGAACTGGGCTTGTAACCGGAAGGTTGCTGGTTCGATCTCCAGAGCTGGCAGGCCATGAACAAGGCACCTAACCCCCCAACCGCTCCCTGGGTGCTGTGGCTAGGGCTGCCCACTGCTCCCGGTATGTATGCTTACCACACTCTAGTGTGTGTGTTCACTAGTGTGTGTGTGTAAATCTGTATTTCACTACACGGATTGGGTTAAATGTGGAGAACAAATTCCTCTGTGTACAAGCACATTGGTCAATAAAGTGATTCTAATTCTATTTTGAGTGGATATATTAAAATAAAACTCAGTTGACTGTAGTTAAATATGGAGCCTGGAAATACAGTCATTTCTGCTCCGTATAACAACCAATAAAAGTTCAAGTATTTCTTACCTTTTCACTGGTGCATTTTCAATCTTTTGTTATTTCTCATGTAAACATTATCATGTGATATAATGTCATGACCTCATATTTTATATATATTTAGATTTGGCTCTTGTAACTTTATATTTAACGTTATGAATTACAAATGTCTAACTTCTTGAAATCAGACAATTCCTCTTCCCCCTTATTTTTAACCAAAATAAAAATAATTAAGTTCTTGATACTGCAACCTTCCGGTTTTCTTCAGGATGAATAAAGTGGTACTGTGTGGTTCCGATTCCTCCCTGTTTTACTTAATCAGGCCGCTTAGAAAACAAGACAAGCAACTAATTATCTGTGCTTCATCTGTGAGATCTTCAGCACTGCTGCTAAATCCATGCAATCTCAGCACGAGCTGATCTTATCCACCCGCTGATATATTGTTTGGGTCCTGAAAGCGATCCCTGGGTCCATAAAAAGTACAAAGTTAATGTCTTGCTTTCACAAAAGTGGGGCGTGATGCAGACATGTCGTACAATTAAAGGAAAGTGGGTAGAAGGCAGTTAGCATGATTCCATTTGCATAATAAGATCTGGCCTCCAGTAATGTTCTATTCATTATTAGCAATGCTGCCACTTTTTTAGCTGCAGTCTTCCTTAAAGCCAGTTTCATTTCGCTGGGTTCTTCTTTTTTAACAGGGAGGTAAAATGAATAGTAAATAGGGCTTCTGGGAAGTGGAAGGAGAGAGAGAGAGAGAGAGAGAGAGAGAGAGAGAGAGAGAGAGAGAGAGAGAGAGAGAGAGAGAGAGAATAATCTGAACATCAGTATGTATCAGTTCTCTTCAAGCCGGGCCTGACAGAGCTGATCCCCCTTCCACCGAGCATGAGGAGCGGCCAGAACAACGCAAACAGACATCCACTCGCAAGCCGCTTGACTGATCTCCTTCATATAAAAGCCTCCCAAAGAGATAAACAAGGACCTGAGGCTGGAATCTGGAACAGATAAAGCTGCCCTACAGGTGCCCGGGTGCAATTACCAATATATTATGATTATACTATGGACAAACATTTGCTTAACTTGCGTAACGTGTATTGTTTTGAGGCGAAGGAAATAAAAAAAACAATGCTTTTCTCTTGCTTCATAGAAATGGCTTGAAAGCATGATGGTCCTTAGACAGCCCTCTGAGCAGATGTCTACTGAAAGTCATTCTGCAACACTCATCAGTGCAGTAGCACTAGGGGTATAACACATTTTCATATTATATTATACAGCATGACTGCACAAGGAAACAAACTCAGTATAATATATCTTATTTCATAGAATATTACATGAAACATACATTTTTGGGGATAGTAACAAATGCCTGAGCTGTGGTTGTAGCTATAAACCCAATATCAGTAAACATGCTACAAATATAAACCATCTAACTATTATTTGTATTAAATAAGAACTTACTGAAGCACTAACAATTCTCTCTGATTTGACAGTTCAACACACACTGTTGCCTTGTGCATCCATACATCAATACAGTCTTATTGATACACCCCTTTGTTGCACTTTGTCAATTCTGGGCACTGTATCAAGCAAAACATTACACATCCTGTCAGCTAAATATACTTATCGAACATTACTGAGCTAATATCTCAGAATAAGTGCACTGACCAAGCATCATTTCCATATGCACTGCCACTCAAAAGTGTGCAATCACCAGTCAGAATTTGGAGCCACGTTTTTTTAGTAATATAAAACTAATTTGGTTACGGATAAGTGTATACATTCTATTATTCAATATGTTAACTAGTGCTACATCTGTTTTAATCATGACTGCTCATCTACAGTGGTGTCTTTGTAGTCTCGTAGCAGGGATATCATATACAGACATTTGATGCAGGTTCCAGGCCCGGGATTTTACCAGTATGACACATTACCTGGCCTGTCAGGTGCATTAGCAGTTGCAGCTATAGTCTCATACCAGTTGACCATTTTAAAATCCTGGCCTGGAGCCTGTATACAAAATCTGGATTTGAAGTCCTCAGCTCTCCAGGGATCCAGCATATACACAGACTCATTGGGCATAAGGCAGGAACATACCCTGCACAGTGAGGCAATTTCATCACAGTGCATGCTAACCTTATTGTACCCTTAAAACTGATAAGGGTCTGGAAATCATTCTTAAAGAAGGGTGAATGGATTACTACATTAACATGAACGCCTTGTAAGATAAACAGGATAACAAGCTAAAAGCTAAAGCTATCAAGGCACTTTACCTCAGTTTCATTTTTCTTCCCCAGCTGAAAATGTAAACATGCTTCTCTGGCATTCATTTTGTACAGAAAGATAGATATTTCCTTTGCAATTTTGTTCAATGACAAATGTTACTAATACACACTTGGTCATATTAATTAGCCAACAGGTCAGTGGCTAGGCTAGCTCTCAGGACTGGATAACACCATAGGGATTCTCAATTTATGTATGCCATATTTGTTTAATGAATGCTGGGTATTTTAGCAATTGGACACTGATAAATGAAATCACTGAAACTATACAAACTCACGACTAAACGCTGTTCCCAGACTACTTGAAATATTGAGTAAAACAAGTGTCTAGTTTTGTTTTCTACAAAGTTTATGTTAATATTGAACATTTATATAATAAATAAGTAATTATTAAGACAATGATTACAAAATTTTGAATGTAGTGCTTTTGTGCTATTTAAATGCACAACAACAAAAACCAATGAAGGTAGAACACTTTTACTCTGAGACGCTGGACCTAGGCCTGTTGTTCAAGGCACATACGTGTCCTCATGCTGGCGTCTTATCATTCATAAAGCCCCCCCATGAGGTCACTTCTTCACATGCTTTCATTGCTTATCCTAGATAAAGGGTCTCAGCCTTACCTGGTCTCCAGGGGGATATTGCTGTTGAGGAGCCAGTTGTCCTGGACACTGGCAGAATCCTGACCGCTGGAAGGTCCCTCTGGAGCGGCTGTGCTGTCGGTGGGGGCGGGGCTAGCGTTGCTTCGCGGGGTGTAATTACTGCGGCTCAGAGAGCCCACCGAGGCCGCATGGTGCTGACTGGGGGAGTGCGAGTGAGACAGGGGGAGTGGAGGCGTGCGTAGACGAGAATGGTTCTGGAAGGGACCGTCTGGGGAAGAAAGAGAGGGAGACAGAGAGAGAGAGAGAGACATTAGGTGTGATATATGCAGAAAGATACCATTCAAATTTAAGAATTATAATAAATTATATCATATTCAGTTTATTGTGTTTGCTTTTGTAAGATTCAGAGTTATTTGCTGAAAACATAAATGTCGCCCCCTTGTGGAGATTCTTCAGGTTGCTAAACGTGGGAATGTGTCACCATCCTGTTCTACGAGATATTTTACTTCTAAAAATCACACAACTTTCCACATTGCTACATAAGATCTATAGTTAGAAGACATATAAAACACATAGTTTAGGCTGTCTAAGCCACAAGGTTTCGATTTGGAAGCTCAGAGATAAACTCCTACAAATAAACTCCTACAAATAAACTATTCTTTTTGACATTAAAATCTGCACTACACTTTTGTGCATTAATTTTAGCTAAATATGTGGACAAACTACACTCTCACACAATAGAACCTTGATGTTCTTTGTCACAAGTTCAATGCTTGCTGTTGCAACACAGACACACACACACACACACACAAACACCATTTCTGGCAGCTGGAACCTGGCATACAGCTTTAGCTATGCACACTGCTGACAATCTATCATTATCAAGTAGGCTGAATTACCAGTGTCAACCTGTTTGAAATTCGTTTCCATTATGAAGTGCTGTTGAGGTTGGCCTGTGCTGGCGGGTGGCTCCTCAGAGCCTGGAACCATCGTTTTTGCTTCCTGCTGTCACTTTGTGTCACGGGATCTGAGGGCTATCAGACATTAGATAGCGTAGATCAGACTGGAGCCAGCAGTCCTCTGCTGCATCTGATACTCCAGGACCAAGCCCAGATAAAAAGCCTGTGCCTGTGTCCTTGTGCACTCCACAGCCGTTAATTTCCATATCTGCTAAGCCATTTATCAATGTGCTCCTACCTCTAAAGTACAGCTCCTCTTCTTAACAGTGAAATCAGCGTCATTTTGACTAGGGCTACCTCAGTGGATTAGACCAGGAATTAAAGTATCAGTGGATTATTCTGAGGACGTGTTAAGATTTTATAAAGGCCAAACATAAGGAAAACAACGAACCTGAGACTTGCAAATATTCCAACTGTAAATAAATAAATAAATAATAAAATAATAATAAAGTGACATTTTTTAAAGCAACACCTTCAGCCAAACAAGGAAATAAGTAAAAACTTGAGTCCAAAAAAGATTAAATGCAATAGAATATATCAGAGTTCTAACACTGTCATCAGTTAAAGAGTGCTTTAAGAGAAAGTCGAAAATCAAACTTCACACACTGCTTCACAGTTTAAAAATCCACAGGTGTCTTTGCCCATGTTTCCGCTGTGTGAAGACAGCTCAGCTGTGGGTCTGAAAATGATGAGTAGCATTCACGGAACAATCAGTAAAAAAAGAAATGCACTAAAAACAAGAATGTCAACTAAAATACAGAAACTGAGCATATGAGATATAGAATAAGTCTGAAAATAAGTGAGTGTCCCTCATAGCTCCAGGGTTCACTCCATGTATGCGTGGGTCTCTTCACAGTTACAAAATCACATGCTGGTGGGTGGATTGGCCATTCAAGTGTGTCCGTGGGTGTGACTGAGTGTGTGATGGATGCCCTGTGATGGTCTAGTGCCCTGTCCAGGGTGTGTTCCTGCCTTGTACCTTGTAAAGGCTCCAGACCCACTGTGACCCTGAACAGGATGAATGAACAGGTCTGTGTGTGTAATCAGAATGACTGAATAATAACTGGAAATTAGTCAATGTATAGTTTCTGATTTCGCACTAAACAATTTAAAGGTCAACTGCTTTTATTATAAACAGATTGGGGTGTGGCATAATAGATATGATAACCTTAAATTTTATAAGTCTGAAACACCTCCCTGAAAAAGCACAAGCACAGAATACCGTCCTCTACACAAGTGTCCCAAATGACATTACGTTTTTACCAATTTTCTTTGTGTTTAAACGACTATGTGAGGTTGGTGTCCAGTTGCTCTTCATAGTTATTACACAGAGAACCTTCTATGACCAGAAAGTGTACAAAGTTGCCAAAGGGCAGCTGAGGCTTTTCGTTACTGTAGCAAAGTTGATCCAATTGATTTTTTAGCAACTCGCTGGGCCATTTTCTGCTAAACGCTACATCAGAGAAGTGTGAAAGACTTGGATATATAACTAGTAGTCCTCCTTGGTTCAGCTGATTCTCTGGCTCAAGGCTAAGCCCTTTTTTCTAAAGGTTAAAACCCACTGTACACGCCTTAAATGTTACAATCAGCACCACCACTGCATGGAATACCAAACAGCACTGACTCCATCCAGTTAGAACAACACAAAGCAATAAACACTGGAGGTGTCACATGCGATTTCACAAAGAGAGCGTGTTTCCTTGTGGTGCTGTGCTGAGGAGAAAGACAGAGAGAATATTAATTCTCCCCTTTCAGATATGAGCAAGTTTGTGCTTTATGTCGAACGCATTTTTTGTCAAGAGTCGTTATGGGATGTGCCACCAATAGGAACCCAGTTACTTTTTTATTCCCTTTCATTTCAGGCGAGGGCCTGGATTGTTTGTCAGGGAGCAGTGACAGATGGATCCATACACAGTCACGTTCCCACAGTCCTACGCCGCTGATTACTCAGAGCCTGATACCTCTCTGTGCCAAGGCGACGACGACCCTGATGAAACCTGGATCAAAACAGAATGATATCTGTGTGCCTCACCAGAAGGCAAGACCATTTCCCTTGCTTTTAAGGCACAAGTGACACAGCCACAAGTCTAGAAAATGAGGATCTCCACTGATATGTTGCTAAGTCTGGGAATTTGGCATTTTATCATTTTGTCATAGATTAAAATCAACACATATGCTGCATTTTTCTGAGTATTGTGGTTTCACTATAAATAGATATGTTGCTTTCACTTAAATATTTCATATCAATGTTTTTGCAAGCCACATTTTGGCCTCTAGAGAAAATATTCCATAAAGTGGCATACAGACATTAAACAATTACTGAAATTTGGAAACCCAGCTTTTTATGGGGTTTATAATCCAGTACGTAAAAAATGGTTTTACATTTTAACAACCAATGCCCATTCTGCCCAAATATTGAAATTATTTTTTATGATGTCCATTCCATTGCACGGAAACGGAAATATATATGTTACAAATATAAGTAAATTGTCCCACGCTGCATCACCAGACGTGATTACAGACCATGTTTGCCCTTGCTCCAGACGCTGTGTCCCTAAAAAAACAGCCAAGAGAGAATGAGAACAGCTGATGCAGCGTCCAAGGATAGGAGTTTTATTTTTATTGAAAAGCACAAAGAAGGTAAGGCACACTGGAGTCCTTGAGACAATGAGCATTGCAACAACAGAAGCAATGATTCAGCAGGAATGAATAACCTGCAGTCCAAAAGCACCTTAAAAACATGGAACAGGCCCAAATCAATCTACTTTGCACAACATCGAGAAGGCTGAGAGAAGTACTCTGCCAAGTGAAGACGAGTCCATTCTAAACTTCAAAATAGCTTTCAGGACCGAATAAAAAAAGAAATGGCTTCACCATATTTCCTGCAGTCGCCCCCGTCTTGTTTGCTAAAAATCCCCTCCCTTCAGGAACAGAGGTGGAAACTAAAAAACATCTCTTGAGATCTAGTGTAATCTCCACCTAATTATCCGAGCTCACATTTTGCAAGATATCCAATTGTTTCATAATTATGGGATGTCAAACGTGTCAAACTACTATTATAGTACACAGGTGGCCCATAGGAAAAAAGGAAAAAAGGATCAGTTTCATCAAGTCTCAAAGTTTTGTAAAATAGCTTAATGAAAACAAACAAAAAAGAGAGAATAAAAAAATGACTTTTTTTTACATTCCTGAATCTCTTCCTATATACATATATATATAAACAAAATTAAAAATGAAAAAATCTACAGACTACTGTCCCTGCTCAATATTTCTAGGCGTCAAAGACCCATTAAAGTTGTCTGAAGTCAATCTCCAAGGAAAATCAGGTTCAATAGGCAGTGTTAGTTAACCATTGGCTGATACTGAACCATCAAAAACTGGTGTAGGATTGATTTGCCGATATTAATAAATGATGAGCTGTGAGGTCAAGCCTTCAAACACATCAGCTTTGATTATCCACGCTGATAGTACTTTGATGTTGAAGTAGTAGAATTCTGCACAGTCATACAACCAATTCACCGACATATTATAATGTTTGCTGCTGTTAGTGTTAACTGCTGAGTGTAGAAAATGTAACAAACTCCACTTTGCTACAAACGCTGTGTATCGACTGAAACGCTCAAAAGATAACAACCTACACCAGTGATGGTCACACCTGACAAGAAAAAGTGACATGACATGCCCCGGCCAGCGGATCAAACTGCTGAGCTGGGAGAGATTGATACAGAATTAATCAAAAGACCCTCAACAGCCAGACAGATCATTAAAAGCCAGCCACTGCTGCAGCCCCCGCAGCTAAGAACAGGAGCAACATCATCCAGCTCCACCCTAACCTAGAGCTGATGGAGGTGGCCCTTTTATGTGTTTTACTTAAGATATATATACACCAGGGCTGTCAAAAATGATTCACAGTTAATCGCATTACATTGTGCAATTGATCATGATTAATCCCTTTAGTCGTGTTGGCTCTGATTTGATCCTGTATAAAACACTTTATCATTTTTAAAAAAGCAGTGTGCATGAACAGAATAGTCATTACAATACTGACACCACTAATGTGTAGCTAAGGTATTCCAAAAAAGCTTTATTTATTTGGCAACACTTTACTGTAGTTGTTGGTTCTTAACACAGATGACACCTACATAAACCTTTCATTACAACGCACATAAACCTACATCAACATTAATAAATGCTTATTAAACCAAGCAGCGCTAACCACAAAACCTGCTTTGGTCAACTTCATCCTACACGTGTCATGAAAACTGAAGCTTGTTTGAACAATGCTGTGTTGCATTTGAACTCGGATGTTGGAAGTAGGAGATTTCAACAACTGGAAGCAGGATTTTTACTGAGAAAGTAAGGAAAGTCTCACCAAACGTGAGTTCAGAATCCAAAATGGCTGCCTGCACCTCAAACATCTGTAAAAGCAGTGGTATTAACAGTTTATTAGTGCTTCTATCCATTAGTATCTCATTAGGTCAGTCACACTTTAATGGCCAACCTCTATATGTGGACATGTTTCCATCTGGTTTACAAAAATCGCATATGTTTGTATCCACTGCTATTGCTAACAATGCTAATTCAGGATAAGCTAAAAAAGACAACCTACGGCATAGGGATTTAACTGAAATGCAGTCGACTCAGGTGTGACGTTTCCAGCTCAGACATCAGATTTGAGGTACACGCAATGCAACATAAGTTGAGAAGTTTATGCAGGTTTTTGTCTTCAGTTGTGAAAAGTATATATAGGCACTAAAATATATACAAACCTAAAGCTCATATGTCCGATCTTGTCAAACTATATGACGATATGAGTTATTTTAAGCTATAAATTCTGCATGCTAATAAAGGCACACTGCCAAAAATATCAGGATTCATATGATGGACGTTAGCCATGGAGAAATGGGGAAAGAAAACAGCTAGCTCTGAGCCTGCCTCATAGCTGGGGGAATTCTGGCTTCAACACCAGCGTTCTCAGCTCTGTTGAGTAGTAAAGGTATTGTTCCTCACCATTAGGGGAAGAGAGAAGGAGGGACGTAGGGGAATACAAGCTGTCTTCACAGGCCTCATTTGAGGGCTAACATGCTCAGCAACACAGCACAGGATCTGTGGCACTCTCACCAATTTGCTACAACACCAACATGTGCGGACAGCAAAAGGACTGTGCGCGCTGTGGCATTAGAAGATATAGGGAGAGCTGGATATCTGTGAGATGTAGGCCGCTGAGAATATATTAAGACCTTGCTACAAAGGAATGCAATTAAAAAAAAACCACACAGAATCTCAACGGAATTTGCCATATGCTGGGTGTTTTTATTCATCTGAACAACTCTTTCGTTCTACAGCATTAATAACATGTTTTATTCTGTGTACGAAGGCCTGGAAAAATAATACCCCCACCACCGTTTTAATATGCACACCCGTAGTTCATGTATCCTCGAAGGTCCTGAAGATATATTTGATGCAGAAATGCACAGATGGCTTTGATTAGCTCTTTTGTTATCGCCATGGTAACCTCAGAAAGGAACGTCTAAATAAAGCCGGGATGCATCGGCACCCCCCAAGTACATTCACCAAAGGTGACAATGCATTAGAGCAACAGCTGTCGGAACGCAATCAGAATCATAGACTTATGATGCATTGTTGAATAGCTGCAATCTCTCAGTCTCACAAGGCAGAGGAATCGCAGGTAAAAGGAGGCCGCCTTTGGAATGACGACTAGGAAAAAAATCATCTATTTACCAATCCACACAGACCCCAGAATCTGTCTTGTAGAGGCAGACTGCTGCTCATTAACTTGCCATTTCTCCTGCCCATATTTTACTCTCCGAGCATTCTCCAGTGGATACCCCTTTTCCACAGCGACCCCTTTAAACCCATTTGCTCCCTTCACGCTGGCAGGTGGGAAGGGGGTCTATGATTAAGCAAGTTCCAACGAAGCCCAGCTCATCTAAATGCAGACGTGCAAGATGACCCGCCGGCTTCATTTCTAACCATCTATTCCAACCCAGTCAGCTGCAAAGGCATGTTCAGAGGCCTTTTACAGAGGAGGACCTTAGTCAATTAGCAGCCCACTGTGGCCAAGCCCCATGCTACTCAGCAGTAAAAAAGACGCTAAGGCTTGAGTTGCGGGGGTGTTCTGTGCTGGAAAACAGTAGCCCAGCGGGGTGTCTCCGGACCCCAATAGCCTGTCTCTCCAGGAAGAGGCCCCTGAGAGAAAGCTAGGGGCCATGGTGCAACACATGCTCAATAAAGGAGCTCAGGCTTCAGTGAGCGTGCCTCATTGCCCTAATGGAGGTTAGCGGGCATTGAGAGGAGGTTTTTTATTCTCTCTCTATTTTCCAACAGAAACACTGAGCCTACAGAGCCAAGGACACAAGCTCAGGACACCTCAGAGACGGACTTGCTGTGGATGAGTGAAATTTAAAATGAAGCCGTGAGCATTTTGTTCTGAAAAGTGCAACAAATGCTCTCCCCCAACCCCCCCCTGTCTATTCCCTCAGTTGCTGCAGCTACACACTGGCAGAAAGTTAAATCACCTCAGTCAGCCTGATGAATGCAGAAAGGTGCCAGCAAACACAGCCTGCTTTGGTGGAAATCCTTTGTTTCTAAGCTGCCACAATCGGACTCAACTGTTTGCTATACCTAGTGTTGGGGAGATTACTTAAGCGGTGTAATCCAGGACTGATTTTGTAATCAGCAAGATAAGCTTTAAAAACTGCTAAATCTAATCTAGACTGGGTTCATTTTGAGTTATTTTGTATCTCACTGCATTATTTTGTTTTAAATTTGGCATAGCTATTATCATCAGTCAAAGTAGCAGATATTTTGTGGTCCATGGGCTTTGTTTTTACAGTTTAGGAAGAACAGGGCCTAGGTCCTTGCTTATTCGGGCCCAGCACTACAGACACTGCAGTATATAACTGTTGGAGAAGGGTAGGAACGAATCCCTCTCACCCCTTATTTCAGAACTGTGCTGTAAAAATATATTACACTCTGCACCTGTAGGGGGAGCCTAACTTTATAAAATACCTAACTTTATCTAGTGTTCCTTTAATGACTGAGCAAATTATCTGTCAGCGTTATCTAATCAAGTAAGCGATACTAAAACTGTACTTAATAAACAGTAGGTTTAATCAGGTTATGTCACATCTAGCACTTATTACAGGGCCTTGATGTCTGTAAACAGGGCTGAAGTGTATGACTTCACTGACAGAACACAGCCTTGATTATCATCATCCCATCTCCCAAAGTAAAGCTTCATGAATACACCTCCTGATCCCATTATCCGTATTACACGTAGTCCATTCCTGCCAAACACTAGTTATGGTGTCTGGGAACAAAGTGAGGCACAAGATTCTGATGGCACATTGCCTCATTTTCAACATCAGTTAGCTTGGAAACTCCAGCCCTCTTTAATATCCAGACTTTCTGGGTAATCTTCGGCATGTCCTCATGTGTAATTCTCTCTCAGTGCTCGGAGAAGCATTCCAAATTCCTCTGAAAGCTTGCTCAGTATTCAGGAGCATAGTCCCAAACCCTGAGCTAAGCCTTTTTAGCCTACATCTCAGCACCAGATCGCATTCCACCTAACTACATAATAGTGCAGATCTCTAACAGCACACACAATCACATTAATGCCAGTAACTCGGATCAGGCCGCAATGCTTCTCATCATTTTACATGTGAGAATCAGGGCTGGGACAGGTTTCCACCCACCCTCTCTCTCTTATCCTGTTTCCATTTTGTCACTTCAGAAATGCGAAGGAGAACTCTGTCACAATGTATTCAGATGTGCTCTAATGTACTCGTGTCATTTCCTGACATGGCGAGAGCAGGAGAGGAAAGAGGACAGTGGGCTACAAAGACTTGACAGATATTTCCAGAAAAACCTGGGGAAGACAAAAAAAACCCCATATCATTTCCTACTAGCAAATTCATATGGCACCTAATGGTAGATCTTCCTTGTTAATTGGGCTAATTAACTCCCAGCATGTTATCCTCAGCCATGATTTATGCTAGCCATGCAAGTTCAGCCCGGATTTAAAGACACCTATTCTCTAAAATGAAGGACAAGCGTAAAGGAAGACTTGGCATGTTTTGCCATAGTCTCATCACTCAATGTCTTATGCTTATTTAAAGGCCATGCCAAAACCCAGTATACAAGTATGTTAAAGCTACAGAGCTGTGAAGCAATAAGCTGTATTCTCCTCCAGTTCTGAGCTGGAAGCTGCAGGTAATATGGCTAAAATTGACTTCAACGGCTCATTAGGTGGTGTAAGTGAATAAATAGAAGCATCTCCCCTTCCTTATTGTAATTGGGTTCTTGTTCTGTCAAAACCTTGGCAAATATAGTGGCCAAACAATGAAAAATGACAAAGTAGGGAGCTTTTCCAAAGGAGCTATTTGCATAATTTACCACTTATTTACACCTCGCAATTACAATGCAAGGTGAGAGGTTCTTAAAGCAGAACAGAGCAGTTAAAGGGAAACTGCCGGGTGATTAGATGGAGGGCTAGGGAATGATGGAAATGTCAAAATGTGAAAATAAAAGCTGTGCTAGCCATGATAGGCATCAGCAGTCCGGCAATGCAGGACCACCTCTGACAGGAACCCCTCGGTTACTTTACACTTACCTCCATCAGCTCATAAAGCTGCTACTGTATGCCACTGTGTTACGCTCTTTTGTCTCAGTCAAACAGAGCCTTATGGTGCCTCACATAGCTCGAAGGCAAAGAGGACAATTCCTTTGGTGTGTGTGCTACCCCTCACCGCCAGCCTGAGGGTAACCTATATAAACTCATGCAAATCACAGCCTTTTGTGGAGGAGTTAAATCCCTGCTCCAACACTGGAGAGTCCCTTCTAAGTGACCAGCAATGGCTCATACAGTGCAAAAAATTCACAAGTGAAAATGCCTTAAATCTAGGTAATATATCTGACATATATCAAAGAATATAAGGTAATTCAACCCATTTTAAGAACATTGTTCCTTATTTTAAGTTATTTTATAACAGGTTTAAATGTTCACATCATTAACATGTTTCAGGAATTGATGTGGATTATTTTTTTCTTGTCAAAAAGATACTTAGAACAAGCAAAGTATTAGAACTGCAACAGGTCAGGTTATTCATTCATTCATTCATTGTCTGTAAGCGCTTATCCAGTTCAGGGTCGCGGTGGGTCTAGAGCAGGGGTGGGCAATCTTATCCGCAAAGGTCCGGTGTGGCTGCTGGTTTTTGTTCCAACCAACCAGGAGGTCACATGATCATTTGGGCGGCACGGTGGCTTGGTGGTTAGCACGTTCGCCTCCCAGCGCTGGGATCTTGGGTTCAAGTCCCATCTGGGTGGAGTTTCCATGTTCTCCCCGTGTCTGCGTGGGTTTCCTCCGGGGGCTCCGGTTTCCTCCCACAGTCCAAAAACATGGAGGGTAGGTGAATTGGCTTCTCTAATAACTGTCCTGGTGTGTGAATGAATGTCTGTATGTGTGAGCCCAGATATGGATTGGCGCTCTGTCCTGGGTTAAACCCTAGTGCCCGATGCAGTCCTCCAGGTGGACGGTCGTTTCTGGTTGAGAGTACGCTGTGCGCGTTTGGCTGCCGCTTCTCGCCAGTGTGTGTGAATTGAGCGTTCTGAGCAGTGTAGATTGTAAAGCGTCCTTGGGTGTCTAGAAAGGCGCTATATAAGTGTAACGATAATAATAATTTGTTTTACTCAAGCCAACTAATTAAAGGAGTGAAATCAGGTGTGCTTGAGCCTGAATGGACTTAAATCCAGCAGCCACACCGGCCCTTTGCGGATAAGATTGCCCACCCCTGGTCTAGAGCCTACCCGGAATCACGGGGCAAAAGGCGGGAACACACCCTGAAGGGGGCGCTAGTCCTTTGCAGGGCAACACACACTCACACCTATGGACACTTTTGAATCTCTAATCCACCTATCAATGTGTGTTTTTTGCACCCGGAGGAAACCCATGCGGACACAGGGAGAACAGACTGTCACCTGGAGCAGGACTAGAACCTACAACCACAGGACTTGGAAATGTGACAGGGACACTACCTGTTGTGCTACCGTGCCACCTATATTCATACTCAATCTCATATTGACAAAAGTGAGGTGAACTGACTAGATTTACGATGTTTTCACCTAAGAACCAATCGTTTTTTTTGCAGTTTCTTTAGAGCTGTCTCGGCAGCAGATGGCTACGACATGTTGGCTTGACGTCTGTGCCAGTTTTTTGTTAACTCATAAAGGCTGGTGGATTATTTAGAGCATTTGTTGTTAGGCCATGTCAGAGGGCCTTAGGAAAAAAAAACTAATTCTGCCACTGATGATAGCCATTCACGATCCTGTGTCGACATTTAGCTCCACTCTGTTCCTGCTATCAAAGCAAAGCTACTGGCTGAGCTATAGTTTGGTATCTTGAATAATTTCTGTCCAGTGTGAAATTTCTCCGCTCTAAGGTCTTTCAATTAATCATTTCATTATTGCTCTGTTGATAAGCCAGTGCCAACTTCAATAAAAAAAAAGAAAAGGAAAGAGAAAATGTAAGTGCTGCTTCTGCAGAGACCTAGCACTCATTCAGAGAGACTGACTGTGGAACAAAGAACAAAATGGTTTCAACTGTGTGGTGAAGAAAAATGTTATTAGACATTTTTTCAAAGTATTACTCCCCAGGCATTGACTACGTCACTAATATTGAAAGTGTAAGACTTCAGCCATGAATAAAATAACTTCTTTACTGCGTCCGTTTCACCACAACACCAATAAACACTATCCCCTATCCTCCATCCAGGAATGTGCTTTTGATAAACAGCTCATTAGTGCATTAGTGACATGTCACATTGATTCATTGCGGCTACACCCAGTGAGCACAGTGGCACGGCGACTACACAACACTTTACTTCACTTCATGAGTGAGCCACTTGGGAACTTTTTAATGCACTACATCACAAAAATTCAATTCTTAGCAATAATTAATCAAAATCATCTACGTTGATTTCCTACTGCTTGCATGAGATTACACTGTTACTTTCAGTTTTTCATTCAAAAGAGAACTGCTTTTCTGCAAGATAAAATAAATTTGTCCTACATTTCAACAGCTGGCGACACTGTGGATACACAAATACTGAAGTGTTTCAATACAATGATTTTAAATTTGTGTAAGAATATTTTAAAGTGCAAATATTTTCTCCTAATAAAGCCAACAGTGTTAATAAGCATTACAACACAGGGTTCAGAAATACAAGAACATATACAGATGATAATCCACACTCAGCTTATTCACGGGCACTAGCGCTTTGGATAATCTAAACTGCAAAATATGTGTTTTAACAGTTTATCCAGTATTATTACATCATATTTAACACTTATGTAATGAAGAGTAAAGCATCGTAAACATGTTGAAATAGTAATTAACAAAGGTTACGTTCAGGACAGTTTGTCATTTATTAAATTCATTGGTATTTTCATTTTATGGTTACATTTTTAAATAATTATTTTAGGATCCATATGTGAGTAAAGCTTATACACACTTTATAATGCTGATATTAATCATATTTAGTACATGCTTTTAATGTTATTTTTTGTAATTCAGTGTTAATCAACTGGAAACTAGCTGAAAAATAATGAGTCAATATATTAACAATATAAATGCTTCAATTTGTACCAATTATTCTTTTAAGTCTTAGAGAGATTCAACTACAGCAAAACCTTAAACATATTATTATGAGCAGATAATAATTATAATTTAATGGTAATCACCTAGAAATGTTGTTATTTTTTTACATTATATTACTATTATTATTTTTTTTCTGTATACAACCTGCTCCCAGCGCTCTCTTGTTATTCAGCTACAGATGCATAAACTCAGATGAATTACTAGGTTGGAACCGTGAAGCTGAGACTCTAGATTTTGAGCGTGAAGCAGTTGTGGACCACGTCAACAGTCGTGACATGGGGTGAAATCTGCTATGACGGGGGCAATGAAGGGAGACTTGCCAAGGGCTACACTAAACAGCAGAAGGCCAACAATGGGCGAGAGGAAGCGTGCAATTTTTGGCATGTCAGGAACAATCAGAGGAATAAGCCATTTTACTGAATCAAATTTCCGAAGACATCTTCAGTTAATCAAGTTCTCAGAAAGAGATTTAATAAGCCGCAGCCAAAAGAGCAAAACTAAACCAACGTGTGTCAAAAAACACAATGAGTTACTGTAATTGGCGAAGCAGAGGGAGCAGCTCGTCCTCTATTACACTTTAGGATAATAGCCCTTTGTGATGGAAATTCATACCGTAGACAGCTTATAGTGAAGGATCTTGAAGAGAACTCCCTACAATTCAGCACTAGTGAATATACAGTGTCATGCAAAAGCTTGGGCACGCCTGGTCAAAGTGAATGTTGAAATAAGTACACATTATTTAGAGTGAATACACTTCATTTTAATTGTATATATTTTACTCAGTATTTAAATAGTAAAGTCACATTAGTTGTTTTCAAGCTGCAAATCATGATTTGTAGCTTTAAAACCTTAGTAAACAATGTAAGAACATTAATATTTTTCAAGAAAAACAACAACAAAAATCCCCTACAACTTTTTAAATCACAGTACAGTAGTACGCTGAGTCACTGAGTCATACTGGATGCATGAGAGACACGACCTACAACTCCGGGTAACTTTCTATGAGAAGCTACACCAAAGAGATTTCTTTCCTCTCTATGCTATGCTTACTATGAGGCATGTTTGGCATGTCTTTATGGTGCACACCTCCGGTAAAGGTCTGTCAGCTCTTTGAATGTGGACTATAGTCCCCAGTAGGGCTTAGTGGAAACCCTGGGAAAAAAAGTCCACACAATACAACTAAAATTTTACTTCTATCTCAGGCTATGTCTTAAAAAAAAAAAACACAGAGTTTTGCCCGTGGCTAACTCCACCAGCTACAAAGTATGACCAGCAGGGGCTGCCGGGGCCTCTCTAGAGCAGCAAGTGTTTTTTTATTTTTTATTTTTTGTTGAAGCACTCACCGTCAGCAGTTGCAGCGGCAGGAGCATAGATGTTCCCTGAGCCAGTTTTAACTAAGAATGAACTGGGGCCAAACTCATCTTCTGACTCAGAATCCTGGCCAGGCTGAACCCCACTGTTACCTAGCAACCTTCCCTGGCTCTCATTGGCTGCGTGGGAAGGGGGAGGGTATGGGGACTCGACAGGGGAGGAGGAGGAGGCAGAAGAGCAATGTAGAGGACGACCTGCAGACCACAAACAGAGAGACAACACATCGAGAGAACATAAAACAACACACTTCCAAACAGCACAACACTCCACACAAAAGCATGCAAAGGCTCTGATCAGCCAAAGTAAACGCAAACAGAAATGGCATGAATAAAATCTATCTGTCTCCCCCCTCCACAAGCCCCTCATTTCAGAGGAAAGATCTCCACAGCTGCTGTGATTCACAGCTGGGAAGAGCAGCTTAGCCCTTTCCGAAAAGAAACTTCAAACAAGGAGGGGTCGTTTTCTTCAGAAAGACAGATAGACTTCTGTTGACAGTGTAAACTTTAAAAACCAATTATGCTAAACATTTAAAAATGAGCACTAGAAGTAGTTCACAGAAATAAACAGCAGGAAAACAAACGTCTACAGAATATTACCTGAGGGGGGAAAACATAATAATAAATATTTTCAAACTTTCAGTTTTCACAGTAGAGCAAGAAAACAAAAAGCAGAGTCCGAAAAAGCAATGTTTCTCTTACTTTCTCTGCCAGTCGACTCTAAATCTGATCAAATCCAAAGTTTGTTTCCTGATTGTGAAAGTTATTTCACACATTTTAAAGATGGATTAAAAGGAGCAACATGGAAGATTTATTAATGTATATAAATTATTGCATTATTTTTTCTTTTTATAGTCACCAGTCATCAAACCCAGGCATGAAAACAGTACTTTTATCAAATTGTATATTTATCAACAACAACAACAAAAAGAATTACCCAATTTATTTGTGTCAAAATGCTGCATATGACTTAAAATAAAATGACAGTAAAATAATTTATTAGACATTAATTCTGTGAACTTAATGCCTCAGTGTAAATCTTATATATTTATTTTATTTCTTTGTTTGTTTGTTTGCACAGCAGTGATGTTGGGAGAGCAGTTGGTATAGAAAAGAAATAACACTCCCTTCCAGACAATAGACTAGGGTTTGATTCTCAGCTCAGACAGGAATATACCAGGTGTCCTTGGGCAAATTTCTGCGTTTGCTTCCATCATTAACCTGATTAAAATGCATGCAAATTTAAATGTAAATTTAACCAGGTTTTAGATTTCAGTCCCCATTGGCAGACTCTGGAAGCAAAAGCGCCATTAATCGCCTGTTTAATCTCACACGTAGCTCCTTTACAAGATGATGTAGCATGGTCACAATAAGATTAACAGCACTGCACTCTCATGCAACACAACAGAGACAAAAATGGAAAGTCATTTATAGTTGGGTGAACTCGAAAGCGAGAGCACAACCACGTGCGCTACTTAAGATACATTAAGGTGGAAGGGGAGAGGGGGAGAGCTTCATAATCTGGCTTTTGATTGGTTCAAAGAGGCTTCCTTCAGTGCTTTTCAGCTTCCCACATTAAAGCTCATAGTCTTCACACTTCATCTTGTCATGGGGAGTTGAGTCGAGGCAGTGGCTCTAATAAAGTGTGATTAGCATTCAACGGCGTTCTCCCACACAACGAGTGCTTAAGTAACATCACAGCAACAACCTCAGCCATCAGTCTGAGAGCCGCTCTCTCGTCCACGTTAAAATCCCTACGGAAAAGTGAAGATCATCCGAATCAGGGAAAAACGAAAGGGAGCGGAGCTTTGCTATCTGTGGATCAAGAAAGTGTGTAATTATCACAGCAGTGTGTTGATGTACAGCTCGCTGACTCGAAGACGATTAAGAAACAATTAGCGAAATTAACATTAAATGTGGGGAAAGCATCCGACTAGCCAACCTAGCTGTCATCACTCAGGCACTACACTCATCTGCATCCCTTTCACAGAGCTCTAGGAGTTGAAATCGTGTAAAAACCAAATCTTAACTACACAACAAATGACCGTAGGTTTGTAAACAAAGGGTGTCCTTGACAATTAGTCAAAACAGATACTTTAAGGTGAACACTTTTGTTTAATTGTACACATACAGTTTGTATAACTTCATAGAAAATCAACGGTCAGTATGATTCTCTACAGCTCCACAGAAGCCAAAATTAGAGTGGTGTTTGTGATACAGAACCAATCGTTCAACATCAGTAAATAGCTAATGCCACTGCACTTGAATTCAGTCGGATCCTGTACACATTTCCTAGAAGTGTAAAGGCAGTTACTGCTGACAAAAGCAGTAAAAGAAATGTTGGTTAACCATTGGTTAAACAAGTGTAAACAAATCCTTGTTCATGTACTATAGTTAAAGGAAGTCAGAGAAAAACAACCAAACAACCAGCACCAAATTCTTGTGCAAAAAATGCTCCTCACGAACAAACAGAAACGCAATTAGACTGACCTTTCTCTAGAAATGAATTTCTCTCATTATTTAGAGTCATTATTTCAACTTGCATCACCTCACTCTCACCTGTGCCAAGAACACTTTAACGTTTCACAAATGTATTTTTCTCTCAGCACAGAACAGCAGATTAAAGTCCTCCAAGAAAGTCCTGAAAGTCACAAGCAGCTGAGAACTATTCGCATTTACATACCTGTGCACCGCTATGCAAAGAGAGAGCGTTTGTCTTACGGTCAAAGGCTGGGCTGCGGCTGACTGTGTTTAATTGTGTTAACCCACAGCAATTCATTCTCATTGCATCTACTTACTGAGAACCCAGGAGCAAAGGCAGAACAAGAGCCTGGAAACTTTCCCTGGAGGAGAGGAAGGGCACTGGGCAGGGGCCCAGTGCATGTGGTTTATTGCTTGTTTGAAGATTCTTGATTTTAGATGAAAAGCATCTCATGGAACTGGAACTCACACCCTCACTCTCGCTCATGATTAACAAAATTATTCAGTAAATTCATGATTAGTGAAAAAAAAATTCTAAACACTTTCAGAAAAATATCACTATCCATCTCTCCAGCCCCCAGCTCTGGGTGACTGTCTGTGAGGTTTTTTCTTCTCACCATGTCTGCATGGGTTTCCTCCGGGTGCTCCGGATTCCTCCCACGGTCCATAAATACATGTTGGTAGGTGGACAGGCTACTCAAAAAAGTGTCCATCGGTGTGAGTGTGTGAATGAATGTGTGAGTGTGTGTTGCCCCGTGAGGGATTGGCGCCCCCTCCAGGTGTAATAAAGTTTTTATTTATTTATTTATTATTTTTAAACAGGGTTAGTTCTGTAAAAAGGAAGACAGTCTAGAAAATTACACAACTAGTTCGCCTTACTCCGCATCACTGTAGATCACGAGAGGTTTATGCAAAATTTGGTTGCCCCTAATTACAAATACATAAATGTGGAAATTAATTTTTATGTACATTTGGGTATATAACCCATCCATCCATCCATCCATTATCTGTAACCCTGTAACCGCTTATCCAGTTCAGGGTCACGGTGGGTCCAGAGCCTACCTGGAATCGTATATAACACTGTCTTTTTTATTTTTTTAAGAACCCTAATCTGCCACCTAATAGCTAATGTGTGCTGAGTGTAATAGTACAGATTGTCTACAATCGCACCTTCCTTGTGGATGTGGCACATCGGTGGTGGTTCAAGTGGCTGTCTAAAGTCCCACAGAATACTTTAATACTTTAAGTGTCCAGAAAAGTGCTATATATGCAAAGATATCATAATCATCATCACAATCATCAAGTTAATTTATGCCCTGCACAATAAAAGCTGCATAAATGTACACATACAAAAACCCCATTAAGAGAGGTAATTGTTAAGCACAGCTTTACCACACTTTCACACAGCCGCTTCTTCAGACAGCTTCTCACCTGGGGCCTGTCCTTTAAACCTAAGCTTGACTGCAATACTCTGAGGGTCCCAAACCTGCAGACCACCCACAACGGTGCAAGACACTTTATCTGTTCTCAGAAATCAGTTAATTAAGCAACACGTCGAACAAACAGGAGACGGCGATTTGCAGGTTTCGCTGAGGTGTTGCTGTCGCCACGGCAACCCCACTGTATTCTAGCTGCTCCCGAGAGGCATGGCCAAACACATGGAGTCAAATGCAAGGGCAATTGGTACAAACAGCAGGAGCCAGCATTCCCTCTTCTCTTCTCTGACCCTGTGGTCACGATATAACGCTGAACCTATGGGCCTTCTTCAAACACACAGCTTTCTCACTGTCAAGAGCAGCATCCTACAAGGCCAGCTTCTGACATGATAAATAGCATCTCAATCAATGATGCTTTCAGCTCCTAATGCACACCCATGTATTTTCCAGCCTCATGCAGGACTCTGCTCATGATGTCATTGAAATCAATATGTCTGCATAATACAGAGTGCTTCATATAATTACCACAAGATAAATGAAAGGGTAAAAGAGTCAATGTAAACTGTTGCTAAGATTCAGGCCATAGGTTTCAGTGGTACACAGACATGAAGGCAATATTACAATAGAGGAAACAGGCCCATTGAATGGAAAAAGGCTCCAGACATAATCGTCACCATTCTACATGAAACCATGCTGCAAATACAGTCAATCTGTATTCACTATTTCATGAAATCAACACAGACCAACAATTATTTACATACAGCCAAATATAGAAATATAAAATCTAGGTCGTGTTCTCCCCGTGTCCGCGTGGGTTTCCTCCGGGTGCTCCGGTTTCCTCCCACAGTCCAAAAACACACGTTGCAGGTGGATTGGCGACTCGAAAGTGTCCGTAGGTGTGAATGTGTGTGTCTGTGTTGCCCTGTGAAGGACTAGCGTCCCGTCCAGGGTGTATTCCCGCCTTGCGCCCGATGATTCCAGGTAGGCTCTGGACCCCCCGCGACCCTAAAAAATTGGATAAGCGGTTACAGATAATGGATGGATGGAAAATCTAGGTCAAATGACATGTTTTTTGCGGAATTCCTAAACGTAAACAACAAAAATGTCACTTATAAAAAGAATAATATCACCGCCCTTGTGGCGAATCCCTAAATGTGAGTGAGTATGTGTGTGAGTGAGTTACAAGCCAGGTCCATGAGGTGCTTCACATCTGTCCAGTACACAACATATTTTAAAATGTATTTCAATTTTATTGAGTTTAATGAATTGCAAAATAATGTTATGTTAAATTTAGCAAATAATATTCATTCATACATTGTCTGTAACCCTTATCCAGTTCAGGGTCGCGGTGAGTCCGAAGCCTACCCAGAATCACTGGGCGAAAGGCGGGATCACACCCTGGAGGGGGCGCCAGTCCTTCACAGGACGACACAGACTCACTTTCAGTCACACACTCACACCTATGGACACTTTTGAGTCGCCAATCCACCTACCGACGTGTGTTTTTGGACTGTGGGAGGAAACAGGTGCACCTGGAGGAAACCCATGCAGACACAGGGAGAACACACCAACTCCTCACAGACAGTCACCCGAAGTGGGACTTGAACCCACAACCTTCAGGACCCTGGAGCTGTGTGACTGTTACCTGCTGCGCCACCGCGCCTATCTTCAGCAAATAATAGCAAAAGTAAATTATAATATTATAATAAAAATAATTAGGATAGATGACATATTTCAATTGGCTGAAATATGTTCTCTGTATGTTTTATTTACATCAAACACAACAAAATCTGCCCAAACTCAAGTACAAGAGGTATATCTTGTGCATACATCTGTGCCATTTGACAGATATTCTTATCCAAAGCAGCTTATGGTTTTAATCATGTTACATAGACAGATGTAGCAGTCTTTGCCCAAGGACTTTTACTGGTATAGTATGGTTTTCCTGCCTGAGGAACCCGGGTCTGCCGTGTTACCCACTGTGTTTTCCAAACAGTACACAATCATATTTAAATCCTAAAAACGGTTTTTAAAAAAAGAGTATTTGGTTTGACTGATTTGGAATAATAATCATACAAATGTCATAAACGGACCTATGGGGATAAATACAAAACAAAAACCGTATGGGGCTCTTAATTATTGCTTCCTTACAGCCAAAACTGTTGCTCATGCCCTGTGAAAAATCAAGGCAGTAAACACATAATTAAGTCAAAAGGGTCACTGAATATTGTGTATTTATCTGTAAAATGTCACCTGGCGAGCATCTGTATATTCTCTGGCCAACGTGCAACAGGGGCACTCCACTTACTGCATGAAAAATGCCCTGCCTCCAGCAGACATACTGAAGAATGCATGTTGCATATGCATGAAAGCAGAGTTCAGTGCTTAAGAGCTAAAACGCCTTCTCTCCACCTAGAGGGCAGTGGAAATGCACCAGGAACAGAAAATACAGCAGATATAGGAATTTGCTCTTACTCAAAACATTTAGCACTTAAATAAGTCATGATGATGAGTATATTACTAGTGGAGTAACAAACTCCTGCTTGAAAATGCAGGTAGAATTTCTGAATTTCTGCATATGAGGACTCCCCAGATCTACTGTAGTGCTCAGCGTATCACTTGTATAAACAAAAGGCAAGGTATTTATCTTAGATTTTGCAGCCAGCTGAAATATATGGCTGCACACATCTTTACAAATGCAGGCGCTTGGGCTTGAGCTACCACAGATGCGTGACTTCCTGTAGAAGAGGAGCATTATCTGTTTGTTCAAGGATGAAGCCCAAGGTGTGAGCTAAAAAAAAAAAAATAAAAAATAAAAGGCGCTTGGCTGCTCCAGACAGGGGGAAAGCAAGGGAAGAAACAACAAATAACTCTGCAACTCACCTCTGAGGTGGCAAGGACATTAGATGTACAACTGCACACGCAGTATAGATAAATAACAGAGCCATGAAGGATCATACTGCCAGTGAGTTAGCACTTCAGCTCAGGCCTCCTATTGGCTTCCGAGCATCAAAATAAGTTGTAGGACTGAGACCTGCTCTGGCTCACACCTACAGAGCCTGGCCTAACACAACTACAGAGTTCCTGCAGTGAGTCATGCGGAGTTCAATCTGTATTTAACCTCACGGCACGGTGGCTTTTACATCAGACCTAGACCTGCCCTAACCCAGCCTTTACATGTGTTAAATGCAAAATCAACAGTCAGAAGGGCAAAATTACTATTCCAGCAGGCATCGCTTTGAATTCGTGAATATTATAACAGAGAAATCAAAACATCGACTGCAAGTGAAATACGGCATTTTCCGAAACGGGGAGCTCATCTGACTTTACATTTACAGCATGTGGTAGACACTCTTATTTAAAATGACTTCAAGTCTAAACTTGTTTCACAGCTGTCTAATTTATACCACAGAGTCTGTGGTCTTTCCTTCGCTGGGTATCAAACCCTGCTGTTCAAAACACCAGTGTAAAATGAAAATCAAATGTGTTTGTCAAATACATGGTTTAACTAGCAGTGAAATGCTTTTGGTGACTGCTCACTTCCATGGGGGCAAATCAATATTCGAATCTATTAGATATGAGACTAAATTAAAGAAATATATGGGCAAAGAACAGACTTCTCAAATAAACATGCAATAAAATAAAGACAAACACAGAGATGTAATGAGAGAATAGAACCATTAACCAGCCTGTGTTTTAAGCAACAATTGTTGAACCTTAAATGGGCACCAGGGTAAAGGAAGCAAGGGAACAAACAGTAAACTGGCCTTAGGGATTGGTTTTAACGAGAGGCAGGGGCACCACATGCACCAAAACTAGACACCCACACATCTCACTACCCACTGATCCAGACCCACACATACACACACTATAACAATAAACCCTTTAAATAACCCGTCAAATGAACAAAAGGGTAGCCACTGCACACCAGGACCTCCTCAGCCCCTCCCACACTCTGCACTGCTAACCACTGTCTCCAACCACATTATACCAATCAAAAGGATAAGAATTGTTATGTTACTACTGCAATTTGTACTGAAAACACCACAGAAACTGCAAAGGGTGACACATCCCTTCTGGTGCTTAGATTGAAGTGGATAACAGCTCTGTTCTCCACTCAGTGAAGTGTTCATACATGCAAATAAAAGCTATCCCTGGGCAAGACTCCAAACACTCCATATACAAATGGATTCCCAGTGCCTTCAGTGCAGTGGAAGGCTAAACGTCTTCTTTTTACAACAATGTGATTTTATTTTAGTGGCATCCTACTATTACACAGTCAAAATGGAAGTTGGTTAAACAAATGAGCCTTAGTTAAAACACAGAAGCAGCTGTTGAGAGAACTCAGAAATCATAATGCACAACGTCAACTTGATATTTTGGCTTCTCTCAACCATTTTTTAATGCAGAGCAGCATCATGGCTTTAAAACATTCCACAGCAGGAGGGAAATGTCAAATCATTCAAAGCCAGGAATGGTTCTGCTCACTTTGGCACAATGAAAAGCTCTGATGTTAATTAACTAAGTGCTTACCTGACCCTCTTCTGCCCGGAGAGGGCTGTGATGAACTCTGGAGTTCTTAATGACCGACACATTAACACCCATTCTAATTACAGATGTCTATGACTAATCACGGTTTTTGGACACTTGTAATAGCTACTCCAGCAGCAGGACTACGAATGGATAATAATATAGTCAGATATTCGAGGTCAGTTCTAATGGCCATATCTGTAAAAAGTCCACTGACGCAGAAGTCCAGTCCTGGCATATGAAAGGCTCCTACCATCAGATGCTGTGCACAAATCAGACACGAGTCGGAGGGTGTTTGCTAGTCACGCCAGCATCTCGAGCCATGAAAGCAACTGCAGGAACTGGAGCTTTCAAACCAGCTTTTCCCCACTAGACTGGCTCAGTGGCAGCAGTGCTGTGTGAGATTAAATGTGCCGCTCCCCTCTCCATCAGCCCCTTTGGCTTGGATTTACCATCACAGGGTCGCGCCATGAAAGTGCTAAAATGTCCTTGGTGACAACAGCATCTGTCTCCCACAGCAGCCCCTGATAGCAAAGCACTGGCAAAGCTGTGCACAACTCATAGGGGAAATACAAGATATACTCTCCTTATATCTGTGAATCACTCTTACGTCACTGCTATGGCTTTAGTGACATCCGAATCATCCACTTGGAGTGGCCATATGAGAAACTATTAAGAAATAATAAAAATAATGTTAATAAGTACCTCATACTTTTCATTTTTGTAACTTCATTAATTCATAAACCATAATGTAGATAATTTACCAGGATGTGGCGTTAGATGCTAATCTAAATAATGCAGGTACACCTTTTTAAACAGTTTATGAAGTTTTAGTTTATTGTTTTCTTTTTTATTTATTTATTTTTTTTTACAGATTTTTTTCTTGAACTCGGTTCAGTGAAACGTCAAAAGTAATCTGCTGCCAACAATGAGGCCCATCACTCTGAGCTGTTTTCTACTCAAGGCATCTCCGTACACACCCAAGCAGCCTCCACACTAAAGACCAACCGCACACATATTGGAGGGAAGTTCGTAAATGGTCTTTCAAATGGAACATCATTGGAAAAATCATAAATTTTCCCTGACAAAGCCATTTAACAGAACACAATCAATATTGTAATATTTGAGTGGCAGTATAATGTATGAGAAAGTTGAGAATGGGTGGTGAGTACTCAAATGTTTTCTTTTATAGGCATCAATGCAGAGAAAAAGGAAATGATATCCCACTGTAATAAAATAGCGTTTAACAACCACACACACAAAAAAAGAAAAATCAGTGGCCAATTGCATTTCAGTCTGTAGCATTCTTTACTAAGTTCTCTATGTGTGAGTACAAGAAAAAGTCTTCATAAGAAAATATGCACTGTGTTATGTGGCATCTCATTATAAACACAAAAGTGATGCTTTTATAACAGTTACTCTTATATATTCACTGTGTATATATGTGTGCGTGTGTGTGTGTGTGTGTGTGTGTGTTCCACAAAAAGAAGCAATAACTGATGTGTGCATTAGGTTTATTCAGCAATAGGTTTTTTTGATCCAGAGTAAAAAAAGGCATATTGCACAGGGAAATAAATGTACAGGTTTTAAGAAAATATAAATATGCATTAACAAACACTAGTCAGCCACAAGAATACAGAACCACTGACTGGTAAAGTGATTAACACTGTGTTTGGTGATGACCATTGTGATGGTCATAAAGTCACTCAGGTGTTAACCTTGACCTTTTTTCTGCCTTATATCAACTGATGAGTGCTTTGATGAGTGCTAATGTAACAAGACAGTCGATGTTATTAAAATCACCTCCGTTAAAAATGGTGTTGCATCCTGGATTGCTTTTTTAGATGAGGCACTACACCACTCAGAGCAGTCACTCCCTCTTCTGACATACTTTATATATAAATGACAAGGGTCCTGTTGTACTCTAGACGTCTGATGGAGCACCAATTTTGGAAAGACACACACATCTCCGGAGTGATCTTATCATCATGAGATGAGCTAGAATGTTGTTTGTAATCCACACAAACCCCCAACACCGATAGCTGCCTTCACTAATAATATTGTGACTAAAAGCCATCAGGTTCTCAAGGAAATGCTCACAGATCTACATAGAAATGGTACAGCACCATTGTAAAGCCTTCCCCGAAATGCACAGGCTGTTAATGAAGCAAAGGCAGGGCCAAACTCCGCTGAGGGTAATAATAATACAATAAGTGCAACCTCATTTACATTTAGAAGTTGTGAAAAGTGAATATTAGTCAGTGAATATCATTCAAATGCAATGTTTAACTTCAATGTTGAATTAATCATACATTAATTAATGCTGCGTTTTCAGTCGTTTTAGAGACTTCATCATTAAAGGCTGCAATTAATACATTTCACTGTATGCAGAGTGGTGAAACACAGAAGCTTTCTGTGCACTGGGGTTATATTTAAGGGCCCACCATAAGCATCATCATATATTTTACCTGGTTGTTCTCCCACTTTTCCACCACAAAGTTGCCTTTAAGACTGGCATATGTACATTACCTCTGTTCTGATTGGCTGCTCTGCAATGTCTTTTATTCTGAAAGTAGAGTGGGCTGAAATGAGCAGAAGTTGCTAGGTTTAGTAGAAAAATATATGTAAATTAATACATTAATTAATCAATCAATAAATTAATTCATTTTCTGTAAATACTTTAACTCTTATCAGGGTTAAAGTGGGTCCTGACCCTACTATATATATATATATATATATATATATATATATATATATATATATATATATATATATATATCCCACGCTCATTCTTTCGTGCACAATGTTACCAGTGGGCAATTTCATACAGCTAGTTTGCTTAGCAACTTTCATTGAGTTGTGGGAGAAAACCAAAGGACCATAAGGAAACCCATGCAGAGAGAGAGAGACAACACAGCAAACTCCCCACGGACAGTGACTTGACGTAGGGTTTGAACCCACAACCCCAGGACCCTGGAGCTGCATAGTAGCATGTATCATGCTAGCACAAACATGATATGATCCACATAGTGCAGTGCAGTTGCTAATTACAATGAAGGAACTGCACAAAACAGGTCTCTGTTATTGTATTTGTCCAAATAGCACAGCCCTGTGTTTACTTCCAAGCAGAAGGCGGCAGCATACAGCACAGGAGAAATTGTCTCTGGGCAGCGGCCATATTGGACCTATAAAAATCATCCAGCAGAAGACTGGCCATATACAATAAAGGATCGTAAATATGGACGGTCCACACTGAGTAGACTTCAGCAATATAACCTGAGTGTGGTGAGATACTGACTCATAAACAAACTGCAGTGGTCAGAAGCTACCGGCCAGCAGTGGACAGCACTCAGACAGTAAAGTCCAGCTTTACAGGGTTCCATTCACAGGCCCTAAGCTCAAGAGACTGATATATTCTAGCTCTTTTCTTTTTTTTGGGCAAATGGATGGAATTCCCAGCATTTACATTTCATATTATAGCATTCAGATGACGATTTACAGTTGTTACAGATGTAGGCTAGTGCAGGGTTCAGATTCTTGACCGAGAACTCTCACTGGTGCAGTGTGGTGCAGTTCTGTTACACATTACACATTACAAAAAAACAACAACAAAAAAAACACACACACACACTAAATGCAGACGCAGCAGACTCTCCTGAGCTGAGAACAGGTACATTCCCTTGTCTCTTGCCGCCTTCTCCCTCATCCCTCCATCTCTCAGTTCTAAATCTCTTTTTGTAGGGATAGCAGGACTGTATTCTGGTGCTGAAAGGCACCATCTGCTCGGCTGTGTGATGGCGGCCCCGGGCCTCTGTGAGCAGATTGAAGCCTGGAGACTGGAATCAAAAAGAGCACCGAATCAGGACTTTCTTTTCTTCTTCTTTAAAACCATCCAGGACACAAAGCTGACAACTGTTGCATAGGTTTCTCCCAGCTGCGTCTAAGTGCAGGGCTGTCACCAGAGAGGCCCCAACCCACGTTCCCAGAGTGATCATGAAAGCAGAGCGAGATACAGACCCTGTCCAAGCAGTGTCAAGATGTAGATCAACCAAAGTATTGCAAATGTGTCAACTAAGCTAGGACCTACAGTACGTTACTTTTTTTTTTTTTTTTGTAATTCGGCTTCTTTAAGGTGTATCCATCTTGAAATAACTTTCAGAATCTCCATTGGAAATCAGGGAATACAATTCCTGTGGCTCTGTGACTCTGGTTTCCATTCCACCACCTGAGGTTCTTATTTTGGTGCATGTGTAGAATACTGCAGACATACACAGCACTGCAAAAGTCAGAGACAACACATCATTTATTTACTTTATATTCGGATCATTACCTGCAAGTTATATACGACAGAAAAGACACGGCATCCATTTTTTTTTTAATGATAATAAAGTTATGCCATGTTCTAAGAATGATGATTGTATATCATTTTAAAGCCAAGAGCCATTAATGTACTTTACTGTTATGAGTGTATGACATTAACTAGAAAGACTATATATATATATATGCTGTACACAAAGCTGTTCCAGTGACAGCCCTTTCCCTGTCTATCTCAGCTGTTCTTTCTCCACTGCTTAAGCCTCTTCACTCCTCACTGTCTGGCTCTAAGGCAGGAATGTGGGTATGTCTGATCTTTCCTCATGTTTACACTCTGCTCGTGTGACAGGACAAGGGCTGACTCTGCCAAAATCCCCCACCAAGTCCGTTCCAACATTCCCCGGAGTTTGCTTTGTTCCAGGATGAGAGGAGAGCAGCCTCACATCTCTTCACCTCTGTCTCTCTGTCAGGTCTCTGATGGTGGCACAGGTGTCCTGTGTTCACACCACAGGCCTGAAGTGCCATTATTTTCACCTTTATGTCACATAGATCTCATTTTTGTCAGTGAGGTGTGAACACAAAACCCTTTTTTAATACAAAATATATTACATTTATTATATTAGTGAGCGGGGTGGCACAATGGCGCAGCAGGTAGTGTCACAGTCACACAGCTCCAGGGACCTGTGAGGAGTGTGGTGTGTTCTCCCTGTGTCCGCGTGGGTTTCCTCCCACCGTCCAAAAACACACGTTGGTAGGTGGATTGGCGACTCAAAATGGTCCATAGGTGTGAGTGTGTGAGTGAATATGTGAGGGCATGTTGCCCTGTGGGAAGGACTGGCGCCCCCTCCAGGATGAGCTCCTGCCTTGCCTACAGTGATTCCGGGTAGGCTCCAGGATAAGCAGTTACAGATAATGAATGAATGAATTAATAATATTTGTGCCAGTTGCATGTACAGCCCGAGATTAGATATGACCCAGATATGTGGCAGTAGGCCGTGTGAAGGTAATATGGATGCATGAGTCATATTGAATGTCTTAATTAAGTTTATCACTATCACTGCTGTAGCCAGTGAATAAAGACAGAGGCATATATATATATATATAGCCCTAGCTAGCACTGCTTCATGTGTGAGTTCTCCTCCCCACTCCTCACACCAAGAGAGAGAGAGTGTGTCCTCTCGCCCAGTGAGTGGCCTAAAAACAAGCCTCTAATCGCCTTCACGCCTACTCTGCACAAGCCTCCAGACTGGCTCTCGCATCAAAGGGAGCAGAGCAGTGTTAATCAGTTAAAAACACATGTTCCTTCTGCTTCTGCTGTCAGCCGCCACCAGAGCAGAGAAGCTAACCCCAGAGTTCACAACAATGCTAATAGCGGATAATTATAAACTATTTTTTTCCCCCTCGACGCGGCACAGAGGCTTTCCCTTGCGTCTCGGCCACACGTGGATTCTGCTCTAAAACCAACACAAAAGCATGAATAAATAAGAGTAGTGCTTTACTGCTTTTTTCTGTGGGATGAGTTAAGAGCAGGGAAAACAAGGCGAGTGAAAAGTTTACTTTAAACGAACGAGAGCGAGCAGACTCTGGGATGGTAAGCGGCTCATTAAGGGCTGCATTTGGCTCGCCCCCGGCGGTGCTGAGCGAGGATGGCACTATCCCTGTACTCACGATGCCTCTGTGCATCGCAGGCCTGGCCTAATAAAATGCTAAAGTATACCCTGCAGACAGATGCACACTCCGATCAAAGGCATAAAAGTGACTCTCTCATCGCCACTTTATGGAAAAGGGAGAGAGAGAGAGAGAGAGAGAGAGAGAGAGAGAGAGAGAGAGAAAGTTTTCAACTTTTCTCACTGAGTGAAAAATGCATTTAATCATGTTGTGTATTCACCAGTACAAGAGAAGTGCACCAAGTATAGACAGATTTAATTGCCACACATGCACTAGCATGCTTTTCATTCAAACCAGTATTTGTAGCTGCTGTAAAAGCTACGCAGCACCCTTAGTATATCCATCATTAAAAAGACTTTACAAATTTGCTGTATTTAAACAACTGAAAGATAAGTGCAAAATATAAATATAATAATAATAATATTTACAGTCATGTTAATGGGGAAGTACTCTGGAAGAGGCACACTTTGTCCAAAAAATTAAAACTTGTCAATATCTGAACAGCATCAAACCAAACACTCATTCACTCAGTCATTCATTCATTGTCTGTAAGCGCTTATCCAGTTCAGGGTCAAGGTGGGTCCAGAGCCTACCCGGAATCACTGGGAGCAAGGTGGGAACACAACCTGGAGCGGGCGCCAGTCCTTCACAGGATGACAAACACTCACATATTCACTCACACCTAGTGACACTTTTTTGAGTCGGCAATCCACCGTGTGAGGAAACCGGCGCTCCCTGAGGAAACCTACTCAGACACAGGGAGAACACACCAAACTCCTCACAGACAGTCACCTGGAGCCGGACTTGAACCCACAACCTCCAGGTCCCTGGAGCTGTGTGACTGCGACACTACCTGCTGCACCACCATGCCATCTACCATACACTCACTGTTTAAAAAAAAAGAAAGTTGCACCTAGAAAAAAAACCCCAGACTTGGAGAGTAGGTTTTACATCGTTAGACATGCAAATGATTTCACGTTGTGCTGTGCATGTGACGTGAGCATGGACAAAACCTTAATGCTGTACTGAGCTTTCAATTCTGACTAATGCTGTTAGGTTGGAAGCAAGAGTTTGGAAGTAATGTGAGCAGAAGAGTAGTCTCTGAAAAAAGGTACGGTAGAGGTACATTACTGGTCAATAAATGTACAAACAGTTTAAATGTACCTTTAAAAAGGTACAACAGTGGTTTTAAAGTCCAGGCACAAACCATGGAGGGGGAGAACCAATGGAGTGTCCGACGTGCACAGAGTGACTGAACAGCCTCCACAGCAGACATTCACAGATCACGGATGCCCTCCGTGAGTCATCCAGTTAGTGCCAGCACCATGACGTAAGAACCACATGTACGCAGAGCATTATGATGACTGCCCCAACACCATGTCATTGTGCCAAAAACTGCGATGGTGTCATGCCGGGCTTTCATGAGTCACTCAGAAGTCCCACTTTTGTCTTAGTGAAGAAGACCATGGCCAGCGCCAACAGTTCACTGTCATGTGTCACACTTTCATGGCGTGGGGTGCAATTCCATACAATGCCAGGTCACCTATGGTCTTCATTACATGGACTTTCACAGGATAGTGTTACGTTAATGAGGTCCTGCAACTACTGGCTCTTCCTTTCCTGAACGCACACTCCTTTCCTGAGTGCACTATTCTGCTGTCGTCTCAAGAAGACACAGATACGATGCCTAAATGTTTAATCACTTATTGTTTCTGGTAACCTTTACCTTCCCTGAGAATATCATTAAAATCTGACACTTTTCTAGGTGCAATATTTTTTTTTTTTGACAATGAATGCATTTTGTATTCACTCACAGATGAGACGAGTATCGTGTACTAACAGATTTAAATTCTGCACACGCACTGCTTTAAGACACCTGCATTTGTGTCTAAACACCTGATAACCGTTGCCATGGTTGAAGACCATTTAGGGAGTGGCTATTGATCCGCTTTCCCCATATTTGCGCTGATCATCATGAAAGAAGTGAAATTTCTTTCAAGCTTCTAGGTGGTAATGAATTAGGATGATAATGCTGTGGTCTAAGTTACTCAGTGCGAAATGCAGCAAAGCAAACAACCGATGGCAGATATTGATCAATTGATTTGCTATTAATGAAAGGAAGTAATAAGGCATTTCCTCTACCACTTGAGACGTAAACATCATAGAAGTCGGTCATCACGAACGAGCTGCTGAAACTAACGCTGGTGGAAAAGCAGTCAGGGAAGCTTCTATCTCACAGAGTGGGTCTCTGCTCAAGGTCTTGGAATAGCTAAGCGATTCACTCAGTACAAACAGTGTGACATATTCCTTATCGTTGGAGTGGCAGAGCTCTTTTGATTGACGCAAAGCTGCAGCACAGGAACATGTCCGGGATTGGGAAGCACCTCGTTCTGTTGTGTCTGCAGGTCATGTCATAGCGAAAAACAGGGAAAGAGATAATGTTCATAGGAATAAATCAGAGTTTGCAATCTCATCCTTTGACTCTCGACTAAGGGAGGGCTGCCTTTGATTTATACGCTGTTCCTGTTAGGTCTGCTGCTGGACCTGCTAATGAGAGCTGTTGCGCTAGCTCATTACAGATAGTTCTGCCAGTTCGTTTATTTCTTATCAGGCTTTTTGTTGATGAGGCTGGGGCTGAGCCATCTTTTCTGGTCAGCACAAAAGCCTTCGTGTCTCCTAGTAAAAATGGCAGAGCCGAGGCTTTGCTGTGAGGCTTTACTTTCATCTCTCTCTCTGTACGTGTGTGTGCGTGTGTGTGTGTGTGTGTGTTTGTGTGCATGTAAGCATCCCCGTTCAAGGCTAGGGCATAGGACAGAGCTTGAGTGTGACCTGTAAAAAGCCAGCAATCCATACAGCTGAGATAAGGCTGCTGCCTACCACAGGGAAAGCACTACTTTTTGAGGACCTCTGCAGAAGAATGGAGTAAAAGAAGAAAAGGGAAAAAATGGAAGACCCTAAGCCAATCCACATCAGCCATTTTCTCTGACATCCAGCAAACTACAGTTTCACTTGCTCAGCTTACATTTCCAAGAGCAGTGGTCTATCCCCTTCCACCCTCCACCCCTTTCCTAGTGATTTGCTCGATAAAAGCGAAAAATGCACCAGGGCCAAACCACCGTGCAATTTCAAACACTCAGAATTAAATACTTCCAAAATGGACACAGGTCAGTTCTCAGTGTAGCGGTATTTACAGTGCTGCGCACCCTTCATGTGCTGAATTTCCACTTACAAAGCTATTTGTCAGAAGATATTTCTAAGGAGATTAGAAACAGAGATTAGATGTGTGATAATCCACTTGCACAAGGAAGAGGAAAGACAAAAGGGGATTTCTAACACGACAAGACTTGGTCTTGGAGAGAGAGGTAAAAACCAAGCCCTACTCTACCGTTCACAAATGTTTCTGCCCATCCTTCCATTGTGAGAAGTAATTATGGAGAAAGGAAAACTGACAAAAGCCCAAAACTCACCATGACTGAATGTATTTGGTTTTATCTAATTACCTGGACTCTGAGAAACAGAAAATGCAACAAATATTTAAGACCAAATTTAGAACAATATCCCTGCAAATATAAAACAATAATAATAAAAGCTTTTTCAAAAATAAGCAACAGATTTTTTCTCTGAATGCTGCATAAACTGGCTTTATGCAAAATTCTCAGGCTTCTGTGTAATTTACTGCTATTATTATTTATTTATTTTTGTCTCCTGATACTGACATATCCCTAAGCATATGGAAATGAAATAAACACCTCATATGTAAATTAAATTAATGACAGGTGGTTTCTTGCCAATTGCTATATGCATCCCTGATGCCTTGGTACTTTCAATCCATCCCTGTTCCTCTGTCCATAGTGGTGACTAAAACAAGATGGACCTTGCTCTGCCAACTCCACACTGCCACGCTCAAGTTCGCTCTAAAACTAACTGATTAAGGAAAACTGATTCAGCTTAGAGATTACTTTGAAAGAGATTGGCCCATTTTTGTTGACAATGCTATCAGGGTTCAGTGATTACTTCAGAGCTGAGGAAGCATGCTAATCATGTTTCCATTCAAATAGTAACAGGTAAAAGTAATGCATTTCTTATCATTATTGCTTTTGCTAAAAGGCATAGCGCGACTAACAATCATCCAGGGAAATGGAAAAGTGAGAGAAAGAACTAATAAAGCTCATTCCTTTATTGATTTTTGATGGTCTCCATTTTATTCAATAACCTGTCGGTTTTGCTCATCAGGTGGCTGTCCACATAATTACATCTCAAAGTAAAAATAATCAAAGTTAAAGCAGGCCTTTTGGGAAAGTCTGCTGTATAGTTTGCAAAACATTTAGACATTCATTAGAGGCCCCTGGGTGTTTAAATCAAGTGCAGAGTGATGGTGTTAAATGACTTGTGTTTAATTTCTCTAACGGCAAGTAGACCTTGTTTCAAGGCTGAATTTTTAAACTCCATCAATCAAACCTGCGAGAATCAGAATAGGTTTTCACCATTCGCTACGGGGCTCGAAATGTGAAAGCAAACATGTGTGAGAGCTGGTGAGTTCTGATGTCACAAGGTAATTACCTTTCATCAAAACGGAAGAAGAACACTCAAAGACACATTTATCCAGTCCTCCTCTGTGTTTTCAATTATGCTGTAATGAAAGTGTAACCATTATCTGTGGCTGAAGGCACGTAGTTGCTTTAGGCCAAGACCATTTAATAACAGCAGAAGTACATGGGAATTCGGAATGGGCCGAGATGTAAAAGCAGGCTCCTTTACTCTAATGCTTAATTCATCTCCAGTTCCACGTTTCGCACCATTTCTGATATTTCTTTCCATGTGCCTGAATCATATTTCATAGCTCCAAAGAGAATGGGGGTGGGGGGTATTTTTCATGCATAATGCCACATGCACATGGCTAGATGACACAGATTCTGATGTCAGTCAGATAAAGTTTAATTACAGTCATTCTGAGATGTATAATACATAATGCATGTCTGTCATTTTGATATGCTGAAACACATTAGTCAGGAGACAGATAAAGATTTGATTTCCAGCTAATATAACCCACAAGACAGATAGGCTTTTGATCTTAAAGCTAAATCAGAAGTCATCAATGTTCTTACACTCTGAGTACATGTTCTTACATTTTATGGACTACATAAATCCAAAAAACATAAAAATAAATAAATAAATTAAAAAAATTACAGATCTCATTCCCAGATCCAAATGTCTTTAATCTGTTTATGCCGATTCCCTTTAATGAGCTAAATTATCAAATGAACACCTCTGCACATAGACACTTACAGAAAGATGCGCTCCGCTATAGAGAAGAGACCGCTAAGCGCCATGGCAACTGAGCTGCAACAGACTAATAATAGAGAGGAGTGATATTTTTGGTTTGATAGTTCAGTAAACTATTATCCTTTCTGACTAACTGTTATGGCTGTGGTGTGGTCTTGACTCTCTGGAGAGTGTGTGGGGGTCCTGATAGCAGTTATGGGAGCGGTTATGGCGCGCAGTTGATAGCAGACCTGCATTGTCCACCAGGGCCCTTAAACTCTCAAAATGAGCTTTCAAATGAGCCGCTAACTCTGCTAATCCTCCATCTGAGGAAAGGCCTCAGCCAAAAAGGAGTAAACAAATAAATATAAACGTGCTTGGAAGAGAAAAAAAAATAAAAAAAGAGTGTGAGAGAGCGAGCGAACAAGCTCATAAGCGTGATTAATCGGAACCAAAGTCAGCAGTTCTCTAGTGGCTGCTTTGAAGTAATGCTAAGGCTCAAATCTGAGCGTGACTGGTTTTTCTTCTGTATAGGACAGCTCTGAAATCAGCACAGATGCTGAATTTCTGAGACATTTGGTGGGTATTGAAGATGTCCAGTAGTTTTGTTCAGTTCGATCCCCACAGGAACTAATGAGCAACTCTCTGTCCAAATTAGTGAATGTCAAGCAAATCCTGATCTACTTAAAAGTCGCTTAAAAAGCTCCAACACACTTAAAAGATCTGAATTAAATTTGTTTAAGAAACTATATTAATAAGCAGGCCACAAATACAATAAAGCCATTTTCTATCATAAAACATAAGCATTTCTACAAAGGGCGAGCAGTGTCTTTGACTGCACGCGCTTTGATGTGATCGCTAAAATATGGTATTACTTAGCGCACACAAATGCAGTAAGTGCCTTTGGGGAAAGTGATGGAGATAACATACTGCTAAAAGCAAAAACGCAATTACATCTAAATTTCCAAAAATAAGACAAGCTATGTTTAGAAAGGAAACATCAAAGGCCTCATGTTACACACAATACAACCTAATCTGCTAATCAAAGCCCTGGCCGTGGCTTCATGTAGTCTCCCAGCACATTACACATGAAGGAGAATGATGTGTTTTGGTGGAAAGAGAAAACAGAAGGTATGACTCACAATATGAAATCAGGAGCTGATGCATTAAGTTTATGGAAGGTTTTACTCTTCACGATTAAATGTATTCACTATTAAATGAAGGACACTAGCAACTCAGTGTTGCACTTTGCTCATATTCACAGAAAACGTCATGCAACTCATTTTTTGCACCTTGGGACTGTAGCAGCCACAGTCCTCCAACACATTTGTACAATCAAACCTTTAGGGCTGTCGTGACTACTCAGCTATTGGCAAAATGGAGTAACTAATATTATTAACTATCATAGTAATATAATTATCAAATAATAATAAAAAATGATTCAGTATTCAGTTGTAGGTATTCAACTGTGAAAATAATACCACTCGGAAGCTGCCCTGATATTCTGAAATACCATAGGTAGGTATTATAGGTATAATATTTTTTATAATATTATTATATTATATTAATAACATAAGCCAATCTTATTTCTCTATGATAAAACATAAACAGCATTTCAAAATTCACTGCCTTTACTTCCTGAGGACAACAAAAATGATAAAAATCACCCAATAGAGTGTGCGGATATTTTTCTTCAGAGCACTGTCAGATCCTTTATATTATGAGATTTTCAAAAATAAATACATAAATATATAAGACTTACAGTTCTTTCTTAAATGTTTTAGGCACCTGAGATGATGAGAATTATAGCTCTGTTTATCCAACACTTAAAACAACAATTAAAATAAAAACAACAATTAAAAATAAATGTGATACAAAAGGTTTTTTGAGCGATGCCATTGAATAACTGCTTTTGGCTCCATAAAGAAACATTTTTGTTTAAGAAATGCATGTGTGAAAAACCTTTTAAAGGTTTATAAATCCATCACTCAGGGTGGCACGGTGGTGCAGCAGGTAGTGTCACAGTCACACAGCTCCAGGGACCTAGAGGTTGTGGGTTCGATTCCCGCTCCGGGTGACTGTCTGTGAGGAGTTGGTGTGTTCTCCCTGTGCCTGCGTGGGTTTCCTCTGGGTGCTCCGGTTTCCTCCCAAAAAAAAAACACACGTTGGTAGGTGGATTGGCGACTCAAAAGTGTCCGTGAGTGTGTGAGAGAATGTGTGTGTGTCTGTGTTGCCCTGTGAAGGACTGGCGCTCCCTCCAGGGTGTATTCCCGCCTTGCGCCCAATGATTCAAGGTAGGCTCTGGACCCACCGCGACTGGATAAGGGTTACAGATAATGAATGAATGGAATCCATCACTCAGTCCTAATGTTCTTTACCTATTTAAACTTATTAGCAAAAATTGTTCTTGAAAGAACCAAAAGCGGTTATTCTATGGCATCGCTCAAAAAAATTATTTTTAATTGTTTTTTTCATTTTAATTTGGAGCAGCTTTATTTTTAAGAGTGAAGCAGTGAGAGTTTATTTGCTCCCAAAACAAACAAATAATCAAACAAAAAAACTAATATTGGAATAAAAACAATTAACTTTATTATAATAAGTGTGATATTCTGTTATGGATATTTGTGTTTACACATGCTACTCCTCCGAGTAATGTCCAGAACATTTCTGGATTACTGTGCATGTGTGGAAAGGGCATTAGGTTTGATCTTCCAAATATAGGTGTGATGCTGGCTAATGATGCACAACTTCAGAGACCTATTGATAAATCACTCATTGCTAATATAATCAATAGTTCCTACTTTCAACCAGAGCGGGAAATTCCATCTGCGCAATTTTGTCGCTTCTTCTGTCTGGGTGGCCGCACGTCTCGTCTCTCTGAGGCTTCAAGGTCAGGTTCTGTAACTCCATCCCTCTACTGCTGCTGCTCTGCTACACGCCCTAATGAATCCACTCCTATAACAGGATGAGTCTCATCTAATTGGGAGTCTGATTTAACTCCACTCTGCGGGCTCCTAATAGTGGCAGGGCTCTGGGGAACCAGTTCAAAGGACGAGGAGAGAGCGAGGGAGGGAATGCACGATGCTAAATATGGAGCCAGCATCAAACGCATCCCTCCTCGTATCAAACACTTCAGGTAGGTGTGGCTATCAAGCAGCGAATAATAGATGAAATCGTGTGAAAAGCCATGCTAGCGCTCTCGTGAAAGGAGAACAGGGAGGAATGGAGCTAACACAGCTATATCCTAACACTTACAAGGCGAAGTAATGGACAATCTGTTGCCGGCGCACTAACAGTGGGACACGCAGGCCATTAGCAAACAGCCTTCTGAAATAGATTTTCCCCAGATGAGTCCTAGCAAGTCATTAAATTCCAGAAATGCTGGTGATAATCAAATATGGGCCATCTAAAGATCACACAGAATCACTACTTAGCTGCTAACGCTAAGTGGGAAGTTACTCTGGGCTAAGTAGTAAGTTACTGTAGACACAAGTGCGTTTTTGCAAGAATCCCCCCCACCCCGCCACCCCAATAACAGCAAAAACTCTTCTCTTCCCCTAAGCTTTTCTTCTTAACCTCAATCTTTCACTACCTCAAAGTTTCTGGAGCGTTCCGAACACCAGCTGTGACACCTGACACAGCCTCAGCAAAGCAGCGGCACACTCTCTCAAATTAACCTATTTCACTTTTCCCGCTCAAACTAACAAACAACAACAGCAACAGCAAACTGTAAAGTGTTTATTGGTGAAGCATATGACGTACAAACATCAAAAACAACAACAACAAAAAAAAACTAATTCCCCTGATCTACAACGTCTTCTCACCCTTCAACTTCCCATCGCTTTTCTAGAGACAGAGAGGCTGTCACTGTGCATGCTACGTTAGCGGCATGCTGTCAATTTACACAGACAGCCGTGAACGCCGCGTGTCGATAGACAAAGGCAGAGATGCTAATCAACGTGCTTTCCTTTTTTGATAGCTCCACATCAAGGCTTGCTCCCCTGTAGCAGGCATTAAAGCATGATCACATCAGCACATTATCAGCGATATGCCTGTGAGGGAAAACATGCTAATGGATGAAGGGCCAAAACACGGCGCAATAATGCATCTTATCTTTAAAGGAAAATCCCGGCTCTTTCATTTGCTTCTCACACTGGATCCCAACATTCTCTTAAATCATTTTTACACACGGCTGCTTGTTTTTTTTAAAAAACAACAGCATGGTGTCCTGCAGTTGCACCGCTGGCTATGATGGAAAATTAGGCTAAGGGAATTGTAAAGTACTGCAATGGAGTGGCCCAAAAAATGCTAACAGCAAAATTCAGGGCATTGTTAAAAATTGGGGATTTGAGAGATAGACATAACTGTGTTCATTCACAACTTTACACACTGTATCACAAGCAGTCTTCTCAAGAATGACGGTGTATTTAAAAATATTAAAATTAGAAAGGGCAAATCCAGTGTTAAAGCCTTCTCTAAAGTGCTCCCACATGCTAATGCAGTGCAACCCTCTGGAACTATTCTGTTCTTGTGAAAGCCTTTTAATTTGTGTGTCGATTCATCCCCGATGGCCAAACGTTAGTATATCACTTCTGATGTTACTCTGTGATGTGGCCCTCCCTGAAAATATCCTGCCGATCGATGCAACCTCAGATTTCCCAGTTGACCAAGTTAGATGGAAACACTGCACAGACAAAGATTACATTGATTATAAAGTGTTTACAGTTGGAAGTTGGTTAAATTCAAACAGGCCTCAACTCAGATCCTCTGTCCAAAAAATGGAAACAAAGAAAGCAAAAGAGAAGAAAAAATAAATATATTTGAGGTTTTTCTAAGTTTACAGTTATTCCACTGCAAATGAATGCGCTTGGCAAGGGCAGAATCACAGGTAACTATGAGAACTTGGCTGCAGTGCAGAAGGAGGTCATGCGGTTTGGGGATACGTCAGTTTTAAAGCTGTAGTGTGCAGCACTGGTGGTTGGGATGAGGCTGTGTATTGCCCAGAGCAGCCTTAAGTTCTACACCAGCACTTGCTGCTATAGAATATACTGCTGTAGGATCAGAGTGACTCAGCAATGGGCAGAGGCTGTAACTGCCTCAGGGAAACTATTCAGACACAAGAGCCAGAAGACAGAGGCAATATTAGCCATACAGCACATGCACAATGAATACACAAAAAGAGACCCTGTACACCCACACAAGCTTGCTTTAATGCAGTGTATATATATATATGCGCATCTACTCATTTGTAGCATGGTTTTCTAAATTACACTACTCCTAAATTTACAGATGTATGCAAATTTATGAAAGGCATTTTGGCTGATGAAGCCTTTTTTTCAAGTTCTTTCTTTAAAATAATTGTCCATATATTGTATTTATTCTAAAGCACTTATCTAAGTCAAAATTTACAAAAAAAATACACACGTACATCTCACAGCTATGATAACTAATGGATTGTGTTGCTCATTTTATCAAGGACTTGTTTCCTTGATAAAGAACATCATGTTCAGTGTGTAGCGTGGAAATTGGATGCTAATTGTCAAATGGCAGAGCAAGAACCGCACTAAAAAGATTAGCAGTCCCCATGTTTCTATGAAAATGGACTAGTTCATTTTGACATTGAAAAACAACATAAGCTTTTTATATACCAGCGCATCTTGTTAAAATTCATTAGAATTAAATACAATTAAATTAAAAAGATTAACTATAAAAACTGGACTGAAGAGCAGTAATTGGGATCCAGGTGAGATTCAACAGAAGATGAAAATTATGTGTGAGTTTAAGCAAGACACATTATTATCTACAGTGCATAACTGAGTAATATGTACAGTTGTGTTAGAGGCACTGGAACATAGTGGAATGTGCTGTAATTTAAATGAATGACAAACATTTATACTGTGCTTAAAAAGAAGCAGTTCCATGATTTGAGAAAGAGGCCTGAGGTTGAAATTACAAAGTAATTGACTTGTTGATGTAAAGAGATAAACAAGCAGCTCAATGGATTTTAATTAAATTGCCATATAGTAAATGTATGTTATTAGCAACTACCTGATTACACAGAGTGCTGTTTCTGCTCGGACGACTGGAATAAAGATCTGCTCCTTTACTGTGGACAAATAGCAGTGAGCTAAACGAAGCCAGGTGGAACTTATGGGCATGTCCTTAAAAGTCCATTCAGAAGCAGAGGTGGGGAGGGAGTAGTTATGTAGACACAAGTACCTTTTTTGTTTTCTTTTCCGTTTTCTAGTTTACCAAGTACAGGACTCTGAACTAATAATTAACAATATATTCATAGTTATCAGTTCATTTAGGTGCTTAATTTCATTTGACTTTAACGATGTGCTTCATTATGAATTTTTATTTACAAAAAGAAAGAATCAGACGGCCGAAATAACTCCACTCCCAGGTTGAGAGGTGCTGGATGTGTTAAGAAATCCACTGCAGTTCTAAAATGTACTCTACTTCAGAATAATTCACAGCTACTGATATGCATAATGTATTTGCATCTAAGCTATTATTTTACCCAAGTAACCAGACCTTTACTTGATTTTAGGTTTGGTTTATTCCAGCCACCCATGTTCAGAACCTATATCACCACAGTTGGCCATATATCTCCAAGTTTGCCACTTTACAAGACTAGGACAAAACGACTTATTTTTTGAACGTAACTTAACGTAACACGGTGTTTGGATGTAACAATATATTTGAGCTTTTTAGTCCACATTTACATAAAGGTATTAGGTTTGCTTCTGAGAGCGATGATACACAATTACATCGTAGTTCCAGCTGATATTTGAAAAAGTCCATTCCATATTCTACATCATAATCACCATATGTAAGCTGTAGGCTGTAACACGGCACAAAAGGGACCACACATCTATTCAAATAAGGTTCTAATATGACTATTATGCATCCTGCCATATACACACACACACACAGAGAGAGAGAGAGAGAGAGAGAGAGAGAGAGAGAGAGAGAGAGAGAGACCTACACAGACAGAGTGAGACAGAGAGACAGACAGAGAGAGAATCTGCTCGCAGGCTTTCAGAATGGCCAAGTACAATTAGCATTTTGCTGCCAGGTCCTTTGACATGTGGCTTCTAAAGGCTCTTTCAAACAGTATCAGACAGAAAACGCATGAGTTACATTTTAAATGAGAGAATGATTATGGATTAGTCATGCCGCAGACCTTCAGGCCTTTGAAAATCAAGGTCAAAAACTAGACAATAAAAGAGGGAAAATAATAGATGCATCCTGATTATGATATGAAATATTTGAATCTATTTACACATTCATTCATTAAAAATTAAGAGAATATTCTGGGGCTTTCCTCAAACCATGTCTTTAGAAAAATGAAGATGCATCCAAGTGTATAAATATGAATCAGGAATATTAAATAATGACACCCTGGCAACCTGATTCAAAATTAAACTGTGATCAGAGATTCTCACTTCTTTAAACAAAAACACATTTGGAGCTTAAAAGATTAGCGCTACAGTGAAAAAAAAACCCTTAACATCTGATGTAGACCTGTAGGAGAGTTCAGCATGTCACAGTTAGTTCTGGGTAATGGCTGGTACTTCTCACTTTTCTGAGGTCAAAACACATAAGATATTCATAAGAACCTGATTCTGAGTTTCTCTTGTTTTTGTAAAAGGAAAACAGATGTTGGAGCGCTGCACTGGGTCTTTTTTTCTGCACCAAGTACGATTAAACAAACAGCAGAGTGCCGGCCAGGGGAAATAAAAACCAGACTAAAGACAAAAGCAGAAAAAGCTCCCATTTTTGGGGGAGAAAAACACCTTATATAAATATTGATACAGGTGAGCCACTGTATCAGCATATTGAGACTTATATTACAATGCACTGCCTTATTTATATTCGGAGCACAGCTCTAATCATAATAAGCTCTTTATGAGATCGAGGGATTCCAACACTGCGATGAAAGAAATGGAGGGAAAAGGCGAGTTTATAAAGCATTTCACAGCAGGGGGAATGATCTAGGATTACATTTCTCCTGCCCAAATAACTATTCATTAGGATGGAAAAGGCAACAGCTGATCCTAGATCAGAGCTCTTACCCAGGTTATAGTCTACATTACTTGGGTTCAGGAATCTTCACTTAAGGGAATGTCTATGATTGTGGGGAACTGCAGTTCTCTCTGGTTTGTATACATTCAGAAGCACTGTGCATTTTAAGGTGGACTGGTAGGTTTTAGGAGAAAAAAAAAATAATTAAGGTTTTAGTTACTATTTAAATTCCTTGTATTTTAGGGAGGGAGATAAATATATAGTGTCACATTCATGAACAGGTTTGAGGAAATCATTTGTTTTCAGTATTATTATATCTCAGTATATCTTTGATGATTCACTAATTAGAAATGCATAATTTACTTAGTAAAAAGTTTCAGGGAGAGCTTTAGCATTAGACACACAATTAAACCAGAAAACGAGCACTACAGAGTAAAATAAAATGTATATAAATCAGAAAAAGCTGTATCTAAATTAGAAATTGAATAGTAAATATGTATGGAGTCGTTGTACTCCTAAATAACACAGAGCAAATATATAAACCATGGCTGTTCTATCAACAAACTAGAGTACAAACAAAATGATAACCTTCATCAAAATCAGGCCAAAGTATCTCCACTGTGGTTTGATCTTAAAGTACAGAATCTGTGGTGTGGATAGAACCACACAGTGCTTTTGTTAATGTCTGTGATGAGCATTCTATTGGTTAAATGTATAGGTTTAAAGCTCTCAAGATTTTTTATATCTCTAAAAAAACATTGGCCAAACGATCCAGCCCTTGCTCCTTTGTCACAGCTGTTATGTATCTTAATCATCACCTGGCAATGAGCAAAGCCCCTCTGGAAGTCCACCTATCGTGAACGATTGGACATGCAACTTCTTGTCCAGATTGCTTGCATCTCACCCAACTCTCTGCCCTCTACTCGGCTTAATCAGGCTCTACACTTGACATGTTTCATGGTGACACGTTTCTCAGAGCGCTGTGACCTTCCATGCAAGCAAAGAGACTCATTGGGCCCTTGAGGGCAATTTAGAACCACCAGGCCTCGGGAAGATGGATCCGTCATGGCTGCCCAGTCTATTTGGGGCACTGATGTCATCAGGAGGCACCTGCCACCTGCTAGCATCCCTGCATCCTGCCGTACACACTGAGGAAATCATTACTGCCAATCGCAGCGACCGGGCCAATATTTACTCACCAACACTGCCAAAATAGAAAGAATAACTCACTATGACTTAAACGGACAGCTGAGTTCTTATTCACATCCACTTGGCTCAGACTGAGAAGAAGGCTTCAACAGCTAAATGGTGTTATCTCTCAGCTACGCTTTTCTTAGCCTATCATGTGTGAAAGAATATGATGCACATGTTCGCAGGGTCAGGGCTGAAACATCTAAAAACAATTACGAGAGCAGGGGGCTTTGACTCATTCCAATGTCCAATTTGTTTCACAGTTGGCCAAGTGCGGGAGGGTCCGGCCTGGGTAAGCCCACCGCCATGGGACTCAAGGTCACTGATGGCATGCTGAAGACTACACAAAACTGCAAAGTAGATACAATGCTAAAACATTCAGTCCACACAGAGATACAGTGACAAGCACAAAGGTCTATAAAGCCTTAATCCAGTGAACATCAGCCATCATTACACTTGCCACAGTAATTCTGACTAATAACTACTGCATGTTGAAGTCATTACGTATCTCCCTAAATAGTACATTTACAGGAGAAGGAAAAACATTCATAACTTTCATTGGAAAGTCATTGTAACAAGATTTTATTCCAAGTAATTTTGGAGAATTTCTATTGGTCCATTCATCATGAAATTCTCAAACAATGAAACAGAGGCAGTGTTTACATGATGTAGTAAACTACAAAAAATGTTGTTTTTAATTGGACTGCAATGATATATATATATATGTATGTATGTCTATATATATGCTTCAAATTTTGCCTGTCCAAAAGTTATGGCACATTTTTTATTTGTTCCAGTGTCACAAGCACAGCAAATAAACCCAAACTGTGCAGTAAAATGTATAGATAAAGACCATATTTAAACTCACAAAGGAAATAATTTTTTCTCAGACAATCAGCAAAACATATAATTTGACCAAGGGGTGTTCACGCTTTAAATAAACAAGTAAAGAAATAAAGAATACATAAAGACATTACGCCATCATGCCTTGGTCAGACACATTAGTCTTGTGTGAATCATTCTGAAGGTTTTGTTTATGCTTATCATAAAGCATTTTTCAATCAAAATGCAAAGTAGGAAAAAAAAAAAACCAATACGATCATACCCAAACTGCCATCGAAAATAAGGTGCATTTACAAAGGTTTGGAATAAACAAAAGCCAAGTTGAAGTCTCACAATCCGTTTCCTGATTTACATAAACAAAGCAGGAGAGCTATGGGTTTAAATCTCCACCAGCTCTAAGCCTCCTTATACTTCAATACCATGGAATACCAAACATACACATTTTATTTTAGTGAAAAACAACCCCCAGGACATTGTATCCCATCCAGCAGACTGAGACAATAAAAGCAGACTGGACACTGACCATTCTCTGTGTTTTCGTGCTCCGTGTCGGTCAGGGTGAGGTTAGAGTTGGCTCTGCTGGACAGACAGGAGCTCCGGCCGGACTTGGTGTTTCCTCTGCCCCAGAGCCTCACGGCATGTTCGGGGGACACTATTCCATCCGTCTCCGTGTCGGCATCTGATCCCACGCTGACTGAGTAATCACGGTGGGGCATGCCCAGGTCCGGCCGGTATGCTGCCACGTGAGGAGGCACAGGGTCTCCAAAGGCCAGATCACGAAGGGAGAAATCAGTCCCTGGAGAAGATACACAACAACACAGTGTGAAACTTACAGTAAGATACAAGAACTGTACACTATATGGACACCCCTTATAAGTTAGTGATTTGAACTACTTTGCATATGGAGGTGGGCCCACAGGTCTTCAGCTGCACATACAACTTGTGCAATCTCAACAGAAAAGGATGCTCTGGAGTATGAGACTAAGTCATTTGCCTAGTGTCAAGTGTTGACTGGAATAGTATATATAGGTGTGAATGTGTGTGTTTGTCTGTGTTGCCCTGTGAAGGACTGGCGCCCCCTCCAGGGTGTATTCCCGCCTTGCGCACAATGATTCCAGGTAAGCTCTGGACCCACAGCGACCCTGAACTGGATAAGCGGTTACAGATAATGAATGAATGAATGAATATATATATATATATATATATATATATATATATATATTTTTTTTTTTTTTAAATATAAATATTATATAAATTGTATAAATCATTTTATACAATTATGACTAACAAGGCACATATAAATCCAGTACAGATGAAGAGAGAAATTCATGTCACCGACACTCTGTCAAAATGCCACAATTTAAATGATCTAAACATGCAAATATGCCACAGCATTAAAGGATTCTGCCAGAATCCTGAGAATAAACAGATATATGAAGACAGGTCAGAACGCAGAGCTCAGTTCACTCTAAATATAAAAGTGAAAGTTAATTACTGTAGCTTTGACATTTGCCAAAACTGAAGGCACATGGTTTGCACATGTGCTGAGTAAAAGGCGTCTAATTAAAATCCACTCTCCAGCAGATTGTCAAAAGCTTTTTCAGTGGAACTCGCTCAGTAAGAACTCAGCATTTATGAGAAGCACACTGAACGATCATTGGATTCTGGGCAAGAACACACACTACACAAGGCTCTAGTCCATCAAAGGGCATCACCCAGAGGAAATGGGCTTGTAAACAGAAAGTTGCCGGTTCGATCCCCAGAGCCGGCAGGTCATGACTGAGTGTCCTTGAGCAAGGCACCTAGCCCCCATGGATAGGACTGCCCACTGACACAGGCATGTGTGTTTACTGCCCCCTAGTGTTCACTAGTGTTTGTAAGTGTGTGTTTCACTGCATGGATTGGGTTAAATGCGGAGATCAAATTCCTCTTTGTGCAGTGGCCATTAACGTGATTCTAATTCTAATTTTGGACTCTGAGTGCACCCAGAGGAAACCCACGCAGACAGGGAGAGAACATACTAAACTCCTCACACACCGTGACCTGGGTTGAGTATCGAACCAGGACCCTATGACCCTGAAGCTGTGTGGTTTGCAGCACTACATGTAGTAATCGAATGGATCTAAACATCTGTCCAACATCACTTTTTTTTGTTTTTAAGTCTAGCTGCCTTAAAGGCACGGGTATGACTCTGCTATCTTTGTGCATCCCTAGATAAGGCTGATTAATATGTGGACGGGTTTTAGAAGCAACATGTAGGTTCTATCCAGTCACTAATCCACTTACAAGTGAGCTAGTGGGCTTTCTCACCATTATCCTCCCACTGTTTAATATGATAAATGACTAATTGCTTCACCCCCTTAAGTGGCGAAGCTCGGCCTTAAGGAGGGCTAGTGTATTACAGAGCTATTACATAAGCGATAACACTATGGCAAATTCTTCATTTGTCTTCTATCCTTGGTAACATCTGACAACATAAGTGCACTTAGAGTAAACAGTGAAGAATTCCATTTCCATTAAAATCAAGTGGCGGGAGGCGGTCCAGATTAAGCATCTAAAAGCTTAAGAAGAAATAATATAGATTGATGTTGGGGGATAGACTGCAATAACAGTTAGTGGCCCTGAAAGCTCAGATGCATTTAGTATTCACAGAGGGGAAGCGGGTATTTTTCCAGGTCATCATCAGCTGGACACATTAGAAGGTCATAAAAGACATCCACGAATTGGCATTCACCTCAGCCCCTCTCATTAAACTCCTGCTGGGCTAATGGCAGGGCTACAACGCTGCATTCAACGCTCCTTTTATCTCTCAACTTTTAGACGCTGCCTTTTTTTCCCCTCACAAGAGGAAAGGAATATATTAAAGACAGATCAAATCTTCGCCCCAGTCTTTCTTAATTGCTCGAATGGAATCACTCTGCGAGGCGTATCTAAGGGACGTGCTGCATATCTCCAGCCTGCAAGACTGGCCCCCCCGCTGATTCTTATTATAGTGCTTTTCATGTCAACAACCAAATGAAACAGATATGTGCTCCAGCGTGCGGCGGAGGAACGAGAAGAATGATCCTGAAACCAAGGTGACTGTGCTATTCATAACTTCATCAAAAGAACATGTGTGGATGATAAGTAGCTCGTGCGGCCGCTGATAACAGATCTAATGAGCAGACCTACATCCAGCAGTGGAGAATTACTTACAGCCTTCATAAGTGTCACTTTCGCAAACACATCATATGGATATGTGACAGAGGCAGTTGTGTAGACCCTGATGATAACGGACTAGATCAGGGGAAAAAAGAAATTCACACAGTTCACCCTAAATAAAGTAAGTACAGAGTGAGTGAGGACGGTGTATTTATGAAGTGCTATTTAAACTTGTGTCGACTTGTAGGTAAAATCAGCATATGGACTACACATGAGAGAACACACATAGAAAAGGCAATGGAGATAAAAGGATGAATAAGTTACAAGAGACACGCAAGAAATCATAAGTAACACACAAAATATTATGAGATTATTATAATGAAGTAAAACAAAAGCTGATGAGTAACGGAAAACTGAAAGTAATACACAGGCACTACAGCACATAAAGTTACCACAGCCCCTGGCTTTTCAACTGCAAGATTGTAAAAACAGGATTTCAGACTGCAATATGCGTGCGGTGACTGCAATATCCTTATCTTAGTTCATGTTTTTTAATGTTTGGAGGTCTCTCCATTGTCTAAGAAAACTCCACAGTGAAAGAGAGAGAGAGAGAGAGAGAAAGATAAAGAGATAGACTGAGGAAACATCCAATGTTTTTTAAATTAAAATCGTGAACATCACCTTTAAAATTATAATTTATAATTAAAAACCTAGATGGAAGGGGTTTGGCAAATACTGGATGGTAGCAGTGCTCATGTCTTTTATGAAAACTGTGATGAAAACTTGCTCACTGACAACATTTTTGACAAGGAATATGAGACGAGATCTAAAAAAAATAATAATTACTTGAAGGTGAGAACTATCACGAAATATAATTTTTGACAACAACTAAAAACTAAATGAAATTATTAAAGACTGATAAATGACTCGTTATATCTGATTTGAAAACAGAAGAAATAAAAGGAAACGAAAGCTGGAAAATGCTCGTTATTTGCTGTTTCAACAAGAGATGACACCCAAAGAATTGTGGCTTTGAACGTCTGGGTGTGATCCATAAAGTGAAGCGAGGACTGGTGTAATACGACCTCATTTCTGAAGTCTATCAGGCATGACTAATGGGTGCCTGAAGTTTGATTACTCAGTTTTCCATTGGGGTTATGAGGCTCATGCCACTAACTTATACTGTCTTATGGGTTATTGCTTTTAAGCTTATGGCCCACTTATTAGCACTGTACAAGGAGCATACTTAAACAAACTGCTGTTCCAAAGTTCTTAGACCCCTGACCATTTAACCTTTGTACTGCAAAGAATGCTTTACATTAACGGGAAAGTTTGACAGGTTTCTGGAACATTACTGTTGGAATTTGATTGTACTCAGGCACAGGAGCATTAATGTAGTCAGGTACTGATATTGATACATTTTAGCTCTCGATCACAAATGCTACTTCTAGTCATCCCAAAGTTATGAGGTGGTGCTCCTCCATTCATTCCAGAGAATGCAGTTCCACTGCTCCACGGCCCAATTCTGTGAAGACTATCCCCTTTCCTTCTCTTGTTTACATTAGGTGTCTGTTCAGAACTACCTTAGAGGAATATAATTGGTCTAAATGAATAGCAGGCCTCAGCCCTGACTCTGGAGTTCTTACCTTGTCTGCCAAACTCGTCCACTTCATGGTGCACCACCTCTTTGGCCCGGCCACTGTAGGTGAGGCGGGGGTCCTGGTCGAAGGCCTTGAGAGTCTCACTGGAGCTGTAGGATTTGGGGTTGAGTTTTCCATCCTCACTGTCTGCAGAAGAGCTGGTATAACGACGTTCTGTGTCCCTCTGCGCAGTCAGAGAGCGATATGGCCTGCGTTCCTTCACTTCCATCATCAGTGCTGATCAGTTCTCCACATCAAAAAGGAAGGAGCCACTTCAGTCCCTCTGATTCTACAACAGAAAAGAACTTGTATGAGACAGGCTTTGCTGGACATTGTAGAGTCTTTGAGGCAGGTTCAGTTGTAGCTTCTGCAGTTTCGTTCAGTGGCATTGCATAAGAATTGTACTCAACGCTAACTTGGTACAGAAGGCAATAAAAACATACATTTTAATGCTATTTTAATTAAAGAGATTTTATTCCAAACCATTTTTAAATATTTGGAACATTACTGGTCAGGAATATGAAATATTTCTCTATGAATGGGGAAAAAACATGTAAATAAGAAATAAATAAACAATATTTCCATATTATTATTTATGGGGTTTGTATATACAGGCCCTTTACATTTCAAGTCACTTTAGAATGGAAAAAACAAACAAACAAACAAAACTTTCAGCTTCAAATACTTCAGTTTGGATCAGTGGCATTCTATCCAAAGTCATTACTGTCCATATAACATCCATGTATCTCCAAAATGGAAACATTAAAGAAGACAGCAAAAAACATTCTCAAATTTGAATGCAGGTTAATGACAAGTATTTATTCCTGGTCATTTCAGAGCTTTTCTATTGGTCCATCTATTGTAAACATTTCCACACAGTGTAAACAGCAGCTGATGTATTCCAACAATGAAGGAAAATGAAAAAAAAAAAAATAATGGAGATTAGACAGCAATGAATTATAACTTATGTGCATTATGTATCTAGTCACAAAATATAATGCAATGCATTTTCCATTACAAAAGCTCCTCTACTCTTCTGCAAAAACATTAAAATGACTATCCTGTCACATCTCAGACAGTCTCTTTTATAGAGCTGTTTACCTGGGACAATACAAAAAAGTATGAATAGCAAGCAAACATACTTCCTAACAGACATATTAAAGACATAAATAAAGTCAATTAAAAACCTGGACACACTCAAATCATCATTTTACCATTGTATGTCGTTGATAAGCCCCTACACGCCAAAAATAAGCAAAAGCAATCAGACAAAGAACAACAGCTTGCTTGACATAGTTCTTAGATAATGCTATGTCACTCTTTCATTGTCCTTCCTTCCTTTATGTTGCACTGCAGCATTTTGTGACTTTGATAAAAACACAGAAGCAGCCAGCAGGATTCATTCTGGTAAAATACGCAGCTACAATTCTTCTGCCAGTATACTTTACGGTCTGAGTCCCGCCACAAATACTCGCCCCCTTTTTTTTCTTTTTTTAACAAGGCTCAGAGAGAAATGTTGCACTTCCAACAGCGTTTTAAGTGGCAGGTGTTCTTCCATGTGCTGTGCTGTTCATAAAAATTTGAATCACAGTTAAGAGTGGTGCTACAGCCTCTCAGATTCAGTCAGATACATCCAACTAGCAGCAGTGTGGATAGTCAGGATCCAACTATAGGATCCATTCACCGATCCTCTATTGTGCATCCATTGAAAGATTGAGTTCATTAATTGATTATTCTTTGTGAATGCATTCAGAACCTGGTTCAGTGGAATGATTCTTTATTGTGACTCAATTCATAAAGTTAATTGACTCCTTATGGCGAATCAATTCATAGCCTGGATGAGCTGAATGATTTTCTTATTTTAGTGATTTAATTAATGGTAGGCCTGGATGGATTTCGATTCTACTGTGAATCAATTCTCAGACTGGTTGAAATAAAAGATTCTCTATCAATACCAACTGAATTAAACCATAGACCGAGTTAACTGAATCAAAGTATTGCAAACAATGGAGTCAAATAATGGAATAATTGTGTTGCATGGCCCTTTATTGTGAATCATAGACTGAGATTCACTCTTTGTCTGTTGTGAATATGCAATTATTCTATTAAAGAGGAAAATGAAACATTCATTTTGTATGATTTGTATATAAAGACCCCACAAAAAAATCTCTATGGCTAGAGAAATTTTGTAGATAAATAAAAAGGCCAAAAACAAGACATGAAAAAGAGAGGAAAAAAACTGCTACATCAGTTGATCAAAAAAAATAATTACGCAAACAACAGCACTCGGCAGGCATCAGGCCTCTGTGATAGACGCTCCTCATGCAACAGCCTGAATGCAAATGGAACTGAGTAATGAGCAACACAGGTATGACTGGAGATCAACAGTGATTCAGAGAATAAGAGCTCTAACCATGTTGTCTCTGAGTGTTTGGGTCTGTCCAGCCATTTACGGGACACTCCAGTCGCTCTCAGAAGGTTATCTCATGCTATTGTGTGCCCATGAACGGGCTTAGGGCATGTCGATGTGGATTTATAAAGTTGATTAGAGGCTGGGTCATTGTTTTCTCCGGGGCTCACTTAAGGTAGAGAGATTTCCCCGCTTGATTCATTTAATTTGCTTCAGTCAAGCTCTCCACAATCGCTAGGCTTCAAATCAAGTGTGTCATGCAGCACGGGTGCGAATTATCTGAAATGGATTCAGCCGAGAGCTGTGCTGTTTCAATGTGTGCTGGAAGAGGCTGCTTCTATATGTCTGCTAAGCCAGTCCACTCACTATCTGAAGAGTTTATGGCTTTGCGAGCAGTGTTCCAAACAGGAGTGCTGAAACAATCTAATAACTGGAGGCGGCCAGGAGGTTTATGAGTGCCGGTTACACCCCTACAAAATTAACAGCCGTAAATCTTCAAAAAAAGATAACCACAAAAACCACAACTCAATTCCAGGAGAAAATAAATAAATAAATAAATAAATAAATAAATAAAAAAGCAGACCAATCCCTAATAAGCTGTGAGGCTCTTTAAAGCTAGTGTAGGTTACAATAAACGTGTAGAGTTAGGGCAGTGGTCCACAGTAAACTAGATCAAACCCCCCATTCAATGGCCTCTTTATTGCTAAGCCTATTTTGGCACTGGGGTCACCTTTTGTATGGAGTGACAGCTGAAAAGATGGCCGTGATTAATGACTTGGAGACCTCAGTGTGGGGACCTCCGTCATCGACAAAAACAGCCTTTCTCTTAAAAAACCCTGCAAGAGCCCTTCAGCTGCCGGTCCCGCATTTCTGAGCCTTTTGCTTCTGGGGTACTAATTTTTTAGCTTTTACCCAGGGTCCTCGAGCCTATGCTAATCATTTTGAGGCTTTATCTTGAAGTTAAGGGGCCTTTGTTTACCTGCATTGTCTTAATTCTCAGTGAGTGGGGTTCAGAGGAAAGACCATACGACCCCTAGCACATATGCCTTCCTCCTTCTTATTGGACGCCTGGTAATATGTGTAAGGTTGTACCTTTGAGGCCATGGGAAAGCAATCCTTTCTTTCAAGAACGCAACAGGCGTCACATACGCTATGACAGCTAGAGCAAACCAGTGTATTTAAAAAAAGAGAGAACTGAGAATGTGTGGAATAGTAAAGCTCAAGGTAAGTGAAGAACTGAGGAAACATCCCTGCTCTGTGTTTATCTTTGATAGTGCATTTGTCGTATGAATAATCCGTCTAAGTCTGTTTTCACCCAATCCCTAGAGCTCAGCGGTGGCTAAAAACGAAGACGGCAACAAGATGCTTAAAGAAACGCTGGATTTGTGCCCTGTTGTGAAAGCGTTGTGAAAGAACAGAGGGTGACTTACTAGAGAGTGACACGTGTACAGAAACCTAACGTAGCTGTGGAAAATTCTAGACAAATTCATGTGTACTGTACTATATGTCACCACACTGCAGCCTTACACTGAAAAAGTCACTGCTTTTCGCCAAGTAATAAGATCAGCAAAGGTGGTAATTAACATTTACACTTAAACACACTTTAACACTCCTTATTTAAGAAGACTGTGAGCAGATTTAAATAATATATCCTTTATTTTACTTTGTTTTTTTTTTTTGTAACCAATGTTTTAACTCCGCTAATTAAATCTGAACAACCATTACAGGGTAATAATGAGCGTCAAGGTGGGGTCACGTTAGACTTTGTTCATTTCAAACTCACTACAATCAGCGATTTAGCGCTGCACACATCTGTCACGAATACAGATCACAAGCAAAATCTCATGCCTGGATGAAGTTTGGTGAATGTTGACACACAAGCCCATGTCCTTGACCTCCTAACATCATCTGATCCGATTCCGAACTGCTACATAAACACGAGTCAGTCCCCATATATATATATAGCATAAAACAGGAGTAATAAACTATGCACATGTGACTGGAAATTTTACAACTTTTATAAAAAATGTGCTTTTCTATGAGATTATAAAAGCTATGTACAAGCAACAGCTTCCATTCAAAGTAGCTAAATTCCCTTATAAGTGGTAAAAGACACATAGTTATGAAGTGAAAATAAATAATCACTACAGTAAAATACTCTTACTTAAGCCAAAAGTTTTCAGCACTCTTTCTGAACTCTTTCTTTCTGAACACTATTCTTTATCGTTTATTCCTATTAATTCTCACATACTCATGCTAGTTCTTCAATGTAAAATAAAACACAGCTGATGAATGATGTAGAGCAAAGCAGGTGATAAACAAACGCCAACCCACTTTCTGCTCAACCAACTGCGGTCCCTGTAGGAAAATTAAATGGCTTATCTGCTCCCCTGAGACGAGGCAGCATGATGACTGACGTTAGCTCCAAACTTTAGAAAGCAAACTGTCTAGTTATGTTGTAGTGCACTGAAACATTTCTTGCAGGCAAAAACCACAAAGAATCATTGTTAAGTGTTGTTGGTACAGAGCACATGCAATGCACTCTGGGAAAGGCTGCTAACGGCATATCTATAAAATGATCCAGGACTCGGATTCCAGTTTCCTTACAAATTCACACTCTTCGATTTCACATCGCTCCTCATTAAATGAACATTTGCACACAGTCTACCTGCTGTTTTAGAGCCATATACAAATAAATATAATAAGAAATATAATTTCCTATTTATGTTATTACCGGAGATGTGATCACAGTTACAGTAGTATAGTTTATGTAAATAAAATTGTGACTCAATTTGTTTTATTGGGCGGCATGGTGGCGCAGCAGGTAGTATCGCAGTCACACAGCTCGAGGGGCCTGGAGGTTGTGGGTTCGGTTCTCGCTCTGGGTGACTTGTCTGTGAGGAGTTGGTGTGTTTTCCCCGTGTCCACGTGGGTTTCCTCCGGGTGCTCCGTTTTCCTCCCACAGTCCAAAAGCACACGTTGGTAGGTGGATTGGTGACTCAAAAGTGTCCGTAGGTATGAGTGTGTGAGTGAATGTGTGTGTGTATGTGTTGCCCTGTGAAGGACTGGCGCCCCCTCCAGGGTGTATTCCCGCCTTGCGCCCAATGATTCCAGGTAGGCTCTGGACCCACCGCGATCCTGAATTGGATAAGCACTTACAGATAATGAATGAATGAATGAATTTGTTTTATTCATAAAAATAACTGTATACTATATTATTAAATGTCAATACATGGAGATTGGATTAAAATCATGTTTAATATTCAATAACCTATATCCATGTTAAAATGAAATAATTCATAAATGGATTGTTAATATGTAATTACAATGTTATTAAAAACTTAAATGTTGTGGAGGCGTACACTTGTATTAGCCATTTTTGGTGAGGTGGTAAGGCAAAATGGGCTGATAATGACATAGACTCTCCCCACCCAGGTGCTGTATTTCATGAAGGAAAAAAAAAAAACAACAACCAGCACCTCAGCACCTGCTGGAGGTGGGAAAAGGACCTTGGAGAAATGGCTCTGAACAGAGCACTGTATCACTTTCTGTACCCCAAACCAAACAATATGAATGCCATTAACCTCTGCAACGATTTATTAAAGCTGGGGGAGAAAGAGGGAGGGTAAGAATTTCACTGCAAAACGCCTTGGGAGACCTGCAGGACCCGCAGCTCTGTCATTAGACCCATAAACCAAGCTACAGAAATATAATAGCAGCTGACCAAGAACATTAGCCATTACATAAAACATTCTTAGATATTATCTTGTTTCCTTCTAAGTGAATGTATTAGTAGTGTGAATTAGAGAAGTGTGTTTTCACATAGATTAGCTTTTTTTCCGTTCTGACCAAGCATTAATTGTTGAATTGTTACGTTTCAACATGAAACCTCATCATAGTCATGAAACAAAAAAACATCCAAAATACCAAGTGCCTTTTTATTCATTCATTTACTCATTCATTATCTGTAACCCTTATCCAGTTCAGGGTCGCGGTGGGTCCAGAGCCTACCTGGAATCATTGGGCGCAAGGCAGGAATACACACTGGAGGGGGCGCCAGTCCTTCACAGGGCAACACAGACACACACACACACACATTCACTCACACACTCACACCTAAGGACACTTTTGAGTCGCCAATCCACCTACCAACGTGTGCTTTTGGACTGTGGGAGGAAAGAATATGAAAGAATAACTGGTGTTTATTAACAAGAAATACTAAGAACTGGGAGGCTGAGCCCAGAATATAGACTCAAACATTTAGGACAATCTATTATTATTATTATTATTATTATTATTATTATAGTTTACATAATAATAACTTACACAGCACCTTTCTAGACAACCAAGAACGCTCTACAATCAGCACTGTACAGAACGGCATTCCGTTCAACACTCAACACACACCAGCAAGAAGCAGCAGCCAAATGCGTGCAGCGTACCCTCAACAAGGAACAACCGTCCACCTGGAGGACAGCATGGGCCCTTGAGGATTCACCCAGGAGTGAGTGCCAATACATATCTGGGCACACACATCCAGACATTCATTCACAAACGCACTCATTCACTCACACCAGGAGTTTAGAGAAGCCAATTCACCTAACCTCCATGTTTTTGGACTGTGGGAGGAAACCAGAGTCCCTGGAGGAAAAACACAGACACAAGGAGAAGATGGCAACTCCATAAGTCTAAAAGTGATCACCGATTAACGTCCCTTATTTTGACTGAACATTCAAATACTTCTGAGTTTACTGGCCTCTGCAATAACACACTTGTCATATCTAATGCATTTTTTTTCCCGAATACTTTGAATGTTGGTCAAATCTACAGCGCTCACAGATTCATAAGAATGGTCTGCTTTTTTACAAATTCCTAAAAAGTGTCAAATGGTAATTAGAATGTTTTGGTAGTGCAGAGATAAATGGCAAGCGGATGGAATTAATACATTCAGCAAACTGTCCGGGGGTAACTGGAGCTATTTGGCCTCCAGAAGCTGACCCACAGCTCCAGCATGATTATCTAGCATTAGGGCTGTTTGTGGTTTGGTGCACAGAATTAATATCATTCCACTGCCTTAAACCATGAAGACCAGTGTCTGTGGTGAATGTAGTGATGGCTCAGATCATAAGAGACGTCTGGAAAGGATTACAGTGATGAATAGAGCTACTTCAACTACAGAATACTGGCTGTAAATGTCTGAAAGCTACAGCGAGGGAGATTTCTCTGGTCAGTAAGCTGAGTTGAGCAGGTCCATTCACTCCCATGTGTGACCCATCGGCACAGAGCTAGAGATCCTACCTCCGGCAAAAGTAATGAAAATGGATGCCGCATGTCGGGCTGAAATCTAAGAAGCTTATATGATATCGAGTGCCTTGAGGGGGTCAGTAAACACATGCTGATGGTCACATGTGTGATGCAGGAATTAAAGCTTCTGCTTAAACAATCTCAGGTTTTTATATAAACCAGGCAGCATTTGTTACTGAAAGAGAGTGGAAAACATAACGCATAACGGGGAATTTGGAATGATGTGTCTCTTTTTTTTGGACTGAACATGGCTCTGCGCAGTTCTCACAGATCAGTTTTCCTCGTTGAACGGAGATTTGCATTTGGCCGTTTGCTAAGTTGCTATTGTGAGTTGGATAAATATAAAAGTGAAAGCTGCCGTAACTTCAGAGATTTAACAAGCGATGGGTTTGTGCTGGAGCTCTGCATTTCGTGGTGATTGACATGTCTCTCTGGCCAATCACCGCTCTGTAGGATTTACACATCACAATTTTGTATTTACTCATCTCAGCTGTAACCATAAGCGAGCTTAGAGTGTAGAACAACCTCTGGCTAAAGTCTGAGTGAGCCCATGTGTAAACAGAGCCAGCCATTCCTCAGAGGTGCTGCTGCACAGGTGCTATCCCATGCCTAAAGCACGTGGAACATTCCCAGCCTTCAGAATCTCCTGCTGTTTCCTACATGTGTGAAAGGACAAGCCCAAAATATTGCACATTTGTGTCCAAAAATGCTTATTATGAGGCCGCATCTGACCATGAGAACTGCTGTGAGCTTTCAGACAAAGTATAATCACTGTGGTAACTGTGCACACACACACACACACACACACACACACACACACACACACACACACAATACTGGTATCAGCATTTCACCACTTCCCCATTCCCAATATCACTGTATCCCTAAAAATAACCTTAGGTTTATTGGAAGTAATTTGGTGTCTTTTCTACGAGTGCAGACGTCATGAATCATTACAACAATGTAAAGAACAGCTGCCATTTTCAAACAGTGATTAAAAAACAACCCAGTTACAAGGCTTTGATACGCCAGGCACAATATGCTTCAGCAAACACAATATTTCCCAAATTCACTGAATAACTCGGCGTGGTCTATGACACACCCACGCAGCCGCACTCTCTCTCCCAGACAATAGGAGTGGAGCCTACCCCGGGATTGTGTTCTAGAGAGGCCCAAAAGCACCACTTACTCGCTTTGGCAGAGAGCTTTTCACATGCCTGCTTGGCTGCAAGGAGAAAGGTGTGTTTTCAATAGAAGAGAATGGGCAGGGGGCTGTGGTAGGGTCTCAGGAAAGGAGAAGGGGGTATAGAATACTTGTGATGGGGGGATGCTGTGTAAAGGTATGTGCATGTGTATGCGTGTGTGTGTGTGTGTGTGTTTGTTTGAGAGAGAGAGAGAGAGAGAGGTGGGGGTGTTATTCAGAGTGCTCCTTTATTTCAGGATAAGAACAGGGATCTTTGCCAGAGCATAAAAACTGAACTAGTAAAAAGCCTCAACATAAACAACAAAGTACCCTGGGATCAGTAGCTACTCTAACTAATCACTCTCACTCAGACAGACAGACAGACAGAGAGAGAGAGAGAGAGAGAGAGAGAGAGAGAGAGAAACAGAAAAGTAAAGAGAAGGACTGAAACAAAGAAATGAAGAAGGAAGGATTGAAAGAGTATAAAAGAAAGAACAAAAAAAGAAAAAATAAGCAAGTTAAGAGAAGGATGGAGATAGAGAAGGAATGAAAACGAAAGACAGAGAGAAAAAGAGAATAATGTGTTCAACAGTAAATAGCAGGCAGAGTGTGTGCGTGTGTGTGTGTGTGTGGGGTGAGGGGGTGGCTCATTTCTCCTCTCTGCGCTGATGTACACCCCTGACCTTGGCCGAGTCGTATGAAATGTTAAGGTGATGGTCTGAGACGTGAGCTTATCCATTAACAACACAGTGGAGGAAAAGGGGCGTAAATCGCTTTCACAGGGGAGCTACGCTACCACAGGTGGGAGGTGTGTGTGTGTGTGTACGCGTGTGTGTTTATAATGTGTGCGGGGGTCTGGGGGTTTGTGCGTTAGCAAGCGGGATGCTTAAATATCACGGATCGCGGCTGGAACGGCAGGAAATAAATAATCTTGACTGCAGCTGCCCCTCTTAATCCTTGGAGAGCAAATGAGCCGAGAAGTGAAGGAAGGGAGAGATAAATAAACGAGAGAGAGAAGAAGAGAAAGAGGGAGAGAGGGAGCAGAGAGTGGGAGAAAATCAAGAGAGATTGAGCGAGACAATGAGACAAGAGGGAAGATAGATAGATAGATAGATAGATAGATAGATAGATAGATAGATAGAGATAGATAGATAGATAGATGAGGAGAGAAAATATATGAGATATGGAGAAATGAGTTAGAGAGAAGAGAAAGAGGGACAAAGGAAATAAAAGGTGTGTTGAAGTCCTCACTCATGGCATGTGTCTAATAAAAAGGCAGGGGCTGTTTGGTGGCTCTGGGACAGGTGAGGGTTTGGGGGTCTCTCTGGGTCAGTGGTGAACAATTACAGCTCATTACGGTCCGTCTGCCGGCCACTGATTTATAGCCCGGGTTGAAGCTCACAGCCCTAAAAGCAGCTGAGTAATAATCAACTGCCTGTAATCCCTGCAGCACTGGAGGCAGGCCCGGGTTGACCAGCAAACGGCAGGAAAATAAAGAAATAAATAAACTAAAAACATGTTGACTTACTAGAGCCAGCACTGAGAGGGCAAAGCCCCTTCCCCCAGCTACAGCACTCTCAATGAGATTACTGAAGCATAGAGCCGCAATACAGCCACGCTCAAAACCTCCTCTATCTCCTTCTCCTCTTGCTCTAAGGCACGGTCTTGCTTCTCTCTCTCTCTCTCTCTCTCTCTCTCTCTCTCTCTCTCTCTCTCTCTCTCTCACACACCACACAAAGTGTTCACATACATCATTGTTTATGAAAAAATACATTCTTAATTGAAAAGCCAAAGCCCAAAAGGCTCTTGCCTTTATGTAATAAATTGCAGTACACTGCAGGAAACACAGAGGGCGATAAGGCTTCTGTTTTGTTTCAACAAAATAAAAAAATTAAATTATGAGTCCAAAAGCATGACTTATGTTTGCAAGAATTACTCTGCAAAATAATATCATCAATAATCACGTCAATTAATAAAAGGCACATTGTTGGTTAAATATTAAAATGACAGATTGCAGTACACCACAGGAAACACAGGGGGCTGTATGGCTTCAAACTAATTTAAATAACACCTCATAAAATGTTTTGTTTCCCCTCTCTCTCTCTCTCTCTCTCTCTGCTTTTCCTCTCTCTCCCTCTGCACTCCCTGTCTCACTCACTGTCTCGCTCTCACACACACACATACACACACACACACACACACACACACACACAGCGATCACCAACGAGTTTCACATACATCTCAGGCGACAGCGAGGAACGTTTTGCACTGAAGGGGAAGCAGCAGTTTCTGCTTTACACACTGGCGCTAGTTTAAAAATACATCTCCTTCTTCCACAAAGCAGGGAAGGTGCCATCGAAAAAGCTTCTTGTCCCCAGGCTCCTCGCGCACGTGTATACGTTTGAGTGCAAGTGTGTGTGTGTGTGTGTGCGTGAGAGAGAGACGTGCATGTTTGTGTGTGTTTGAGAAAGCACGCATCCAGGCCAAGAGTGCCGAGGCACGACCTATTCCCATGTCACTCGCTATTTTTCCGCAGTATGGCATCGTGTTTTTCATGCAGCCGTCAGATGGAACAAGACCAAAGGAGAGGGGACCAGTCAGTGCTTAAAAGCATATGATTAGACAAATATGATTGTGTCTGGGCAAATTTGGCTGCAGTAATTAGTCAGCAAACTTGACACTGACATGGACTATGAAAAATATGAACTGAAAATCAAAAGCCTATTAGGCTCTGAATTTCACGTGACAGGTTGCAGTACACCACAGGAAACACAGGGGGTGGTATGGGGTTTGCGTTACACCCTGCAGTGGTAAAACAACTGTTTGTTGTATTAAATTTTTACCTTATTTACAGTATTGTGTTTCTTGTTTAGAAAAAGTACTTCTAGGCATCAGCTGAAATTGGAATGGGTCCAAAACCCACCCTAAAAGCAGTAGCTACCTCAATTATACTGAACACATTCCGACACAAATTCTGAATCTCAACATGCAAATGAGCGTCCAGAATGATGCACTGGAAGACATCTGTAGACCAAATGCTTGTGGCATTTTTAACATACACACCATGTTCATACCACATGAAGATAATCCTCCGTGTAAATTATGTTCTTAACAGGAAAAGTTTTAAAACTACTAAATATAGCCCTGTAGAGAAAAAAAAACACATTTAACGCCTCTGTCACATCCATCTCAGGCCTAATCCTTCATTACTTTTCTCAACTCCTGTAATCTACTGAGATCTAAATGCAATTTCAATGATTGAGACTTAAACCAAAGCATATTCCATAATCATCTTCCCTCATTTTTCTACAGTTGGGAGGAAGAGAAGATGGAAATGTGTGTCAATGGATAAAAAAGTAACCTGGTTTAATAAAAACTTGAAGACTTTCAGTTTGTGTTCAAATAATGTAATAAATATGCCCTGTTTTCGCACAGCTTCAGTGATGAGAAGTTAACAGTCTTTCAGAGACACGTCTCTTCACTTCCCAACTCCAGCTGTACAAGCATGGTGCCCTTTTCCATAATGACAGCCTGACCTGCACGGAAATAGAAAATAATAAATAACTGAATTCAGCTGCTTTAATCAGTTTATCACCAATGATTCTCACTGTCGGTTTCTGTAAGGAAGGATGATTGGAACGAGTCCCTGCAAAAACCAATAAATAAATAAATAAACAAATAAATAAATAAATAAAAACAGGGGCACACATTTGTTTGGTGTTTTTTTTCCCAGATAATCTTCACTGACTTTGTAGCTGCTGCTGTTGGATCTCAGAGCTGTCAACCTTCCATCAACTGTAGACAGCACGTGAGCAAGGCAAGGTTTTAAGCAGTTTTAAAGCTCACAGTTGTGTGTTTCTTTGTACTTTTATCACAGAGAGAAAAATCGGAATTATAAAATATAAACAATATAAACTCATAAAAACAAGGCCAAATCCCAAGCTGCTGGGCTGAAACATAGAACGCAGCTGCAATCTGCATCAACACAGGCCTCAGAGAGCTTCTATCCCATTTCAGGTGCGGATCAAACGTCAAATCTCTAACTCAGACTGAGCTCAGCCTCTGGGCTGTTTGAGACCCAGCCAAAAAAAAAAAAAATTGAAAAACTGCTCCAACCAACACATAAAAAAAACTAAATGGTAAATCCACATTGTGTGAACTTTAGAATAGACTATGCACATGTCACATTCACCCAAATGGCTCTTTAAAAGTGTCTTCATATGTGTCTCATACAGTTGAGTTCACACTAATGACCAGTTCTGGGCTTGCTTCGGGGAGAGATGCATCGTAGGTTTGTTTTCACTCTAGAGAGTTTCACCTGTACCGTGGATCAACTGCAAAATCCTAGATCGGCAACACGCTAGATAATAACAGCTTTATCCCTCTATGATTTTTAGTCATAAATGAAATGGCATCACCAGTAAATTAATAGCTTTAGCTTTTTTCTTTCTTTCTTTCTTTTTTTGTGGAATATATGTCTGCAAAATCAGAGTAAAGTAAAAATAACAAGCCAATCACAGAGCACTGTTTGGTTCTCTGGACCATGCTCATCTTTAACACTAGGCCAGTTGTACTGATCTCTTGAGGCAAATGGACCACGCTCAAGTGTGAAAATTCCCTAAAAAAAAAAACTCAACAAAACTTCTTTGTGGAACCAAAGGCAGTTCTTCCATAGCATTACTCCAAAGAATGGTTTCAGGCTTTAGCTTTATGAATTCGTACACCACAGTGAGTGGTTTACCCACTAGTCAGAAGACTGCTCTTGAGCAATGCTTCCTGGTGGGAATAAGCAGACCTCCCTTGGAGAAAGTACCAGCCCCTGTAGAGCTAACAGAGAACCAATTACAGTTCCACCAAGACACGGAGCTAAGAAAACTCCAGAGTAACCTGGACTAGTTGAATGAGCAGAAAGTGTGTCGGACTGGGCGGGGAACTTTCATGTTCCAGCAGCTTTCAGGTGACAGCAGGGTACTTATTGCCTCCGATGATGCTCACTTGGAGCAGTCCGGGACAACAGCGCACCGTCAATTCCACCCTGCTCTCTCTTTTATCACGCCCATAAAATGGAGGCCAAAAGCTCTGCTCCAGATTCCTCTTTAGCTTCATCTGCTCTGAAAGCAGACAGGCAAAAAAGATGCCTCTCCCTGACAGTCTGATAAACTAGCAGGCACTGCCTTTCCTCCTGGAAAGAAAAGGCAGCTTGAAAACCGAGTCTACACCTGTTCTGCTATATTTTTTCCCTGAAGTGCTACTCTCACTCGCTAAATAAAAACTTAGTAAAACCGCTAAGTGCTGCACTGCAGAGTCAGTTTGTAAACACAAGAACATCCCTTTCCCTCGCAGTTATGGACTGTCCTCACTGACCTTACATATTGAATATGAGAAAAAGACAGTTTTCTACATGAGTTCCATTCCCAGAGTTCATTCATAAGTTCAGTTTGTTAGCAAGTCCAAAAGCCTTCTCATAGAGCATTGTAGTTAGCCTATGGCATATAGCAGTGTACAGTAATTAACACTGGTTTTGAGCGTCAAGGCCAAGCAGGTTACTGACTGAAGGAGGAGGAGGTGGTAGTGGGTAGTTTGAGATGGTGCAGATGGGTCATATTAAGCTCATTATAATAAGCATGAAGCGCATTAGAGCATCAGCATCTCAGTCTATAACCAATGCTTTGTATTCAGCAACGCCCTTCCCTTCAGCCATGCCTTCCCCCTCTGTTGTGATCTCAGCATGTTGCCCAGAAAAAACAGCTGCTAATCACAGATGAGCACAAGGGAGCATTTATGATTTATTGTTAGAGGCATTTTTATCTGAGAAAGAAATGGATCAATGTTTATTTTTTGTTTGTTTGTTTGTTAAAGTGGAGGTATATTTGGATGGTCTCATTCACTTGAGCATTTTGTACTGCACTTTGCTATCATGCATGTACAGTGCGGTGTGGTCTGTTACTGTCTTGTCTCTTGGGGAGGGCAAAATGAGCCTGGGAAGGGCCAATGTCTCCATAAGGTTGGAATAACAAACATGCATGGCTAGCTCAGCTATAAAAAAAAAAAACAAAGAGCAGAGAACAACACACACAGAGGGTGTGTGAATTCATTCTCTGCTCAGAACACTTTTACTCCACTGTACGTATGCATAAAATTTTGTGGCCTTCTGAAATTAGCTATATCTAGTTAAAATAGTTGCAACCAACTCAAAAAAATGCGAAGGTAGTCCTAAGTTCTCAGGTACGTCCTCAATTTAAATTGCAGAGTAACAGATGATTGTCAACTACAGCCTAATGTCAAACAGAGCATAAGGACAGCAACAACTGGGTTATCGTCTGTTTTCAGCTTCAGTGACAGAGCACTCCAATACAGTTTGCTGTCAACAGCACAATCCACGCTGTGTGAATTTACGGCACAATGTAAAATGCTCCTTTGATAGGGACACTAAATCTCCGACATTAAAGTCCCAATTCATGAATATTTGCTTAGGCTGCGAGATAGAAACCCTACAGTGGCTCAGAGCGCCACATTTAGAACCTCTTTTGTAGGAGCTCAGTACAAAATAGCAGAAAAGAAGAGCACACAGCTGTGAAAAAGCTTAGGCAGAAACACATGATTCTTCACAAACTTCGGGGTGACTCATTCCATCTCTGCCAAACACACACAAGCCTCTCACATCCCTCTATCTCTCACATCACGCCGGGTGGGGCGCACCAGTCAAAAAGCACCCACTCCCTTCACAGCAAGCCTTATGCTGCTGCTGTAAACAAGCTAAGCAGCAGAAGTCTCGCTAAATTGAATTACGCAACATAGCGAGATGAAAAGAAACAAGGTTTATCCCTGATTTCTAAAATGTTCTTTGCAGCCAGGGTCACTAGAGACATAAAAATTGACAGAATGTACAGTAAATTACAATTATTAATATTTACGTAGTAAAATTAATCTGTATGCTTTGGTATTTGGAACAATGCACTAAAGCGGCTAGTTACTTTTCAAATAAAATCAATAAATTACTTAAGCAGGGTTCAGGAATAAAGATATATGTGAAGTACAAACTTACCGTGAAGTAATTTTTGTAAAACAATATTAAAAAAAATCAACAGGTTTGGCTCACTCTTTGTAGGTTCCATATAATGTGTCTACTTCCTGTCAGTTGAGTTAGCTAACAAACTAGCGTAACGTAACTATAGCAAGCAGGGTTAATTAAAACCAACAACTCAACTAACTGCAAACCTTTCATAACTGTACTCTAATATTATAACTACACTGTCATTCATGCACTGCATGGAATAGCACCCCTTGTAGAGCATGTTGTTCAATAAGAATGACTGAGTGAATATGTGAATGAATGCACAAGTTAAGGCAGTTCCATAAGGTACTTAGCATCTAACCAACAGCAAAAAAAAAAATTATAATTACATATTATTTACACTTGCTAATTCATGCTACAGTTATATAGGTTATTCACAAGATGTGTTCTTAGATTTGCAGTACACTTTTATTTAAAGACAGAATTGTTCAGGGGAGAATGTCCTTCATAAATGTTATTTTTGCTCTGTCCTAATAAACAATAAGCAGAAAAATACAACACAGACTATAAAAAGGAATGTAAAAGGAAATGAATGAGACAGAATGGGGTCTCTTCCACAAGCAGCACTGTCAACATCGAGAACTGCACTTTATTTACTAGATTGTTAATGAGCTAGAGGATTCGAGCAAATAAAAAGTGTTTGTGGCCTGAGCCCCCAGAGACGGGATTGAGGGAGCCTGCTAAAGCCTCACCACTGACTGTCGACTGTTCCTTAACCTTATTACTGGGCCTGGGAAGGAGCCAAAATTTAAACCAAGGAAGTAGAGCTTGGATCCACACCCTGAGCCAGTACACATGGTGTAGGTGTGCTGATGGGTATAAAGGGCTGGGTAGAGTTGAGAACTCTAAAACAGATGGCAGCAACCTCTATCACTTGGAGCTCATGCCTTCCAAGGCAGTGTTTTGACAGGAAGGTACCTGTAAATAAATTGTATCTGAGACACGTTTCCAAGGCATCAATAAATCACCACGTAGCCAGGATACCAATATGCTAACGTTTCCAAGACAATTACAGCTTTGGAAATATCAAAGCATTTTGAATACAGAGAAGAGTCAGTGCCTTCCTGTCTCAGAATATTGCCATGGTAGTCAGTATTTAGGATGATTTGCACATTCGGTTTTGTTTATGCTGAGCTGAATGGTGGTTTTATTTTGAGCTTGTATTTTTGTGTGTTAATAGATGCCCAGAGAGCCAAACTATTCCTGCTTTGGAAATCCACTTTCCAGGGGGTGGCAAAAAAACAGCAATTAACAGTAACTTTAATTGGTATTTCCTTGTTATTTTGATAAGGAAGTTCCTTCATTTCCTTCATTATTGATCAGCCACCTCTACAGACCATCAGCATCAGTGACTACAGCCCTATTAGGCTGCACTGTGTACACTCTCGCAGGCAGATATAAGAAAATCAATTCTGGAGTTTCATATTTCGGAAAATGTAACAAATTGCGACATGTAAGGGAATGAGAGGGTGTCAGCCGAAGCCATGCAAATATCACACACATCAGCATGATCCAAAACAAACAGATGGCACACTGGGGTGAGTGGCAGGTCAGCGTAATTCTGAGTGGAGTAACTATAACCTGCTGGTTCCTGGAACACACAAGGGTCTCGTTGTTGTTATTCAGCGTGCGAGGTGGTCATGCTCAATGGGCCTCTCCAAAACAATGCAAAGATGGCTTCTTTTTCTGAGTGTGGTGTTGTGGGTAAGTGGATGTGGATGCATGACAGGGCTACATCCTTTCAACTGCTCAGGTCAGCACACTGAATCTTTTATATGTTAATCTGATTCACCCAGTAAATTAGGATTGATCATCACAGCTCCGGGCCATAGCCATCATCCGGGATCTAATCAGATAGGGAAGAGGTGTCGGGGAGCAGGGGGGGTTACAGTTGCCCATAAACATAAACCATATGAGTAGCAGCAAGCGGCCGTAACAGGGCAAGGGAAATCCAATTAGCCTCCACTCTCTCCGCAGGTGTGCTTTTAGCCCCCTGCCTTAGAGAAGGCTGCTAGCTCTATGCTATGCTAAGTCTTTCCTGGGCTATTGTGTGCCTCCAGCAGGGCGGCTTGCGCTGCGCTTGCGTCAGGCGGATGGTAGCAAGGGGCGGGGTGTTATTCTGGCAGTGATGGAGAAAGAAATGTAAGAGAGGGATCCTCCGAGATACAAGTCGCACAGGAAAAGCTTCTCCCTGCAGCGCTCCCTGTCATAAATTACGCTGAATTAACGTGTCACACACTCCGATTGCACCCCACACATACACGTATGCACGTACACATACACACGCTCGCTCTCTACTCTCTCCACACTCTCTAATTTCCCTCTACTTCACATCCTGCCTAATGGCTCTATTAACCAAATGGAGGCCGGGGTAAATGGTTACACAAGCGGGATTGGGAGTTTGGAGCTCGTTGGAGAAAGCTGGATGGGACGGCTCGCGACATGCTTAGTCAGCCATTTTGTTGTTATGATGGCTTTTTCGTGTGGGTGTGTGTGCACATGTGTGTGTGTTTGCTCTCGTGTTTGCGCGTTTGGTTGAAACTTAATGGAGCAGCAAAGTGATTGAAAATGAAATGATTGGAGAACTCCTAAAGGGATGAGAGAGAGAGTAAGAGAGAGAGAGAGAGAAATGCTTTGCGAAGGGGAGAGCATTTAATGGCAAAACACAGTCATCTGTCTGCAATGACGCATAATTAAAGTCCAATTCCAATTAAGCAGCCCGCGTCCGGGACAAGATACGGCATCCAGGTGAACCGCTGCCAGATCACTCTCCCCTGTGAAATCTCCTTATATTCCTCCAGGAGGCATCTCTTTAAAAGCCCATCAACTCCATTTGACAGTGGCCAGTGAACCCAAGGCAGCTGGGAATTGCCACGCTGCCACTCGCGATGCTTTAAGAAGCTCGCCTCAGTGGCGCTGAAAAGCCCTTCTCACTTACCGATGGTTGTCACTGATAGCAGAAAAGATGCTAAGCGCCAGGTTCAAATGGCATTCCCACTGCTACCCTTATCTCCCTGGCATCTCAGGCACCCACCCTGTGCGCTCTGTTAAGCTGACAGCATGGCACAAAGTGCCATGAACGGCTTATTGGATTCAATGCCCTGCTGTGCCCATAATAACCATAGATAGGTTCAAGGTCTCCAAAATATAGTTTGCAGGATCTGGAAAGAATGGTCCACAACACATTTATTTCCTGGCAGTCTGCTCGTTTTTTTCCTTTCAGACTCAGACACTGGCCTAAAATATTCCCACTCACAAAGCAATACAATCAGACTTTGAAAGAACAGTAAATTAACAGTAAATTAAGCATTCTGTATGTAACCAAGTTATCTACCAGCACTTTTCCACTGCGTGGTACCTTCTCTACTCCACTCATCTTTACTTGTTTTTTAGATTTTCCTTTAAGCAACTCTGGTGCCTGGAACTGGGTATTTTTAAGCACCTGCTCCCTCGTGGTTCCAAGCAAGTAGGGACATAACCATGATATGTAAGCCTTGCAGAAAGCAGATTGGCCACTTATCAATCATTAGCCATTTGTAAAACTACAGTTAAAATCACATTTGTTTTTATCCGACTCACAACGGCAGCCTGTGTTAAAAAAAAAAAGAGAGATTTAAATTCTCCTTTGATTGGTGGCAGATGAAAGACTTGCAACAAATAAAGAAAGCACAATGCTGCCTTTACTGTTGGATGCATTGTTGGATGCACCTCCCCTCACTTTTTCAACATACTTAGTCAGTAAAGCTATTTCTCTGCACTTGCGATGCTTGCTTTGCTTTGTTTACCCTTGTCTTTGTGCTCTCACATTAATGCAGGTCTAGTGCTGTGATTGGAGAGACTCAGACACGAAGGCAAGACAGATCTAAAATCATTGCACTCTACGTAAGATGCAGCACAAAATTAGAATGACTCATTACATCCCAGGTTTGCTGACTGAGGCAGTCTTAAAAAAAAAAACTAACTGGCTTGTTGTATTTCACACTTTCTGGGTTGGTAGGAGCTCCAGATCTCCAAATTAAATGAGCTCCTCATATGTCCCTTCCTAAAGCAGGTTGTGGATTCATTTGCTTACCTATTATCATCCACTTGATGACAGAACTGAAACCCTGTCATCCTTTCGAAACACTAAAATGCACAACTGTTGGCGTATGGTCATGAACCTTAGGTGTGGCATCAACACCTATTTATTGTTGAGACTCTATTTCTCCCATCTCTTTAGCTTTCAAGGAGAGGATCAAACCCACCCTGATGACACCTGAGAGACTGTGCAAATCACTCTCGCACTAAGAGGCACTCCAGGGGATGAGTCACAGCTAAAAATACCCCAAACAAAGCACCTGTCTATCAGTCAGCAGAACGGCGTGTCAAAGAACCAAGCAGAAACTCGTGGAAACCATGTTGCCTATCGTGCAGCCTGGATAGCTAGTGCCAAACTCACTTTAATACTTTCCCCGCCTCACATATTCAGAAATCTGGTGAAGCACATGGCTGGAAAATTAAATTAGCCGAGCAGAATTAATTAACTCAAGCAGTGGAGTTCCAACTCTATCCACAGATGAGCGTGTGCTAGGTGAACATTTAGGGGTTCTTTTATACACAGTATATATTTTTTTTCTGTGTGCGGTGGCTTATTAGGCTAGGGGGGCCTACAAACTTGCTCCTGAGGGTTCGTTCTCTATGTACATCTGTGAAAGCCCACTGATTACTGCCGGTGCAGGAGAAGCCAGTTATGAGCTTGAATCCCTCAGCTGTACTTTGCATTAATTAGCTCATTTGCTATAACCCTGGAAGGCTCTCCGGCCTCTGCATGGTCTTCAGACACATTTACGGTGTTAAAAAATTGCTTCTATGGCATATGAGTCTATAAAATTTCCCGGATTTATAGAAAATAATAATAATAGTAAATAAATTAACATAAAATAACTTATTTTTGCCACCACCAGCTAAAGCTAAACTTTGTGACTGGCTTTAAGCACCCAAAGAAACTCACACCTGTAGGGATTAGCATGTTAGCATCTTTTCACAAATACTGGTTGAGTAACACGATTCTAAACACCTCCAGACGAGAGATAATGCTCTAGGAAAATGCAGCTAAGATCTTCGCACCAGTAAAGAACAGGACTGTGAGGCTAGAGGCACAAAGAGGGACTCTCTGAGGTAACAACCCTCTTAGCGAGGGACAAAGTGAAGAGAGAGTGGTCATGAAGAACAAAAAAGCTTTTCAAGGGTGTTCATTGTCTCAGTCCAAGTGGGGGTCACCACAGGGCTGTGTTCAGCACGAAGGGCGAGTCTGCTCCTCAAAGTGCTTTCACCCGGCGTGGCAAGCGAACATCTCGGGCGGACAAAGCCCGGATTCATCATCCACATGCTTCACACGCACCTTTCACACACCTGCTTCACACATGCTTTTAAAATATCAAATAGCAGTCCCCAAGCTTTAAAAAAAAGAAACAAGTGCCGCTATCTGAGGGTCTGAGGGACATGTCTGAGACTTCAAAGTCAGATCCATGACCTAAAGTATCAGAAACACTTTCTCACATCTCGCTGTCAAACGTGACTAGATAAGTGCATACATGTATGACATAACATACTCTACAGACACACACGTGCAGAAAGAAGAATAAAGAAACAAACAAAATAAGACTCAATTTAACAAATGCCATATTTAAATGTGTGAAAGCTTGTGTGTCAGATGTAAGTGACTGTTGATTTTTTTTATAGCTTAACTTGGTCTATATTGTATTCCTATGGTATTCCAGGTGGTTGTTAGGGTGTTAAATGCTGGTTTCTAAGAGGTTGCTAGATCCTTCCCAGTGGTTGCTAAGAGACAAAGTAGCAGTTAAGAAACAACAGCAGCTGATTATGAATATGTACAGAATGGAGTGGAAATGTAAAGTTTGTATTCCAGTACATTAGCATTGCTGTGCCAAGATGAATTATGGCACAGACTGGAGTTCTGGGTAACAGTATGGTGGAGGTCAATTTAAAGTGAAAGGTGTCAAGTGTGGAAACTGCTGAAAAGAAAGGGGGAGAGGAAAACGTCTAGCCTGAACAAACAGCTCTTAATTAAAGCGAGTGTGATTGGATGGCAGTGTGGGGGCTACATTGGGCTGTTCCAGATGGCAGGCTGTTATTTGACTATGCTCTGCTAATGCAGCAGGATGCGATGGTAACTTGAGCACTCCCCTGAGGCTCCCTGCTGCTCCTTGGACATGGTTGTGGACTCAACTGCTGCCACACTGCCTCCATGCTGCTGCACGACTGCTGCCACGGTGCCTCCAGGTTGCCATTACACTGTCTCCACACTACAGTCTTACTTCCCCAATACTGCTGCTTTACTGTCTCTACACTGCCACCTCCACACATCCTCTACATTGCCCCGCACCTTTCCCAAGCTCACAACTGCCATGTGTGAATGTTAACAGGCAAACGATTGGTTAACAACATTGTGCTTCTGACCATAGTAGTGGGAACAAAGGGGGCCAAGCACTAGAGGTGAATGGGTAATTGAATACTCAGTTAAATGTTCCAGCTACCAGTATTCCCTGGAATCCATCAATGAATTAACTATTGCATTAAGGAGACAAAATAAAAGTCATGTCATTGCCAATATTTTGACCACATGATATAAGTCATGCAAAAACATATCTATATCTAAATAATAATAATAATAACAATAAACAAAAAAATTAAAAAACAAAAGTAGAAATTATATTTTAATTTTCCATTCCACAAAAACACTTTTATTTGGACATCTAATAGGATTAAGTAAGGCATGCAATTACATGGTCCACCAATAGCTTCAGTGAACATCAACAATGTTTACAGTCCTGATAGAACACTAGGTGAGATTTGGTATTTTTGCCTGTACTCCCCCCTCCAGTAGCAGGGTGTAATTCCCTTTTACAGCACTGTTCTGATATGAAGTGGGTGGTTAAGGAGGGTGGGTGGATTCCTGCCGGGCTCAAAAAGTCACAAAGTTTCTGCAGTGCTGAGTCTGGAGTAGTAATGACAGAGGTTCTGTTTTCGCTATTAAACGTCAGTGTAGCATCACAATGTTGTTGAAGCCAAAATATTCAAGTAAAAATACTACCTATTGTTCCTTTAAGCATTGTGTAGCCAGATGACAAAAGAAAACCACTCTTCATTCTGACTTGGCTCACAAAAGTCCCATTAGTCCCAAAAAAAGGACAATAAGATGTATTTTGAATAGTGCAAAGACATCACAAAACAGAGAACTAAGAGCCATGCTTCTATCACCACTTTGCCTCATAAAACTAAAGTGAACTCTCACATCAACTGTGTCGGCTAATGATCAGACCACATGACAATAAGTTCCGGACACTTGAGAGAAGTGGTTAAGATCAAATTTGTCTGGGTTGTAATGCACCATCCTGGGTGGATCCTGGGGAGTGGGGGGTGATAATAAAATATATATTAAGGAATGAGAAGCCTGGGCCGTCTGTGGACCTTTTAGACCAACAATCCTTACATCAATTCCACTGTCTACCCTGTATTAGAGAACAAGAGAAGACATGGGCATAAATTATTCAGGACTCGTCAAAGCCATAGATAAATAAAGCTACAATAAGCAGTTACATACTTCCCATGCTAATCTGCACTCTGAACGAATGTGAGGCCATGCATTATTCAGCGCACCAAGGCATTTACACTTAATACCCAAGTGATCTAAAGTGTTGCTGTAGGTTTTCAATAAGGCATTACACAGCTGTTTCATGTGTGTTTCATATGTAGTAGACTTCAGTACCCAACTTCAGAAGAACACATTTACACAGAGATTGGGAAAGGCAAAAGCGGGTAGAAACTGCACAAGCAATCTGAAAAGGCCAGATTGAAAAAGAGTGCTCTAGCTTGAACACGCCTCCATATGTAGATCGTATGTCCAAACCTTTGTAGACAGCCCTTATGATGAATACATTCAGCTGCTTGGAAGTGCATCAGCTGTGCATGCACAGCTTTTTTAATCTCTATAGAAAAAAAATGTTTTTTCCTGATCTACAATCCCAATATGTCTAATAGAACATGATGTAATCTGATTGAAGGGTTGGTTACACAGGCCCTGTGTGCACAGCAAACCACCAGTCACAACCATTCTGGATCAGCTGATTTCAGCCTGGGCTGTTAGAACGGTTTTATGGTGATTTCCACTGCATGCGACCTACTCGGGCGGCACGGTTGCGCAGCAGGTAATGTCGCAGTCACACAGCTCCAGGGACCTGGAGGTTATGGGTTCGATTCCCGCTCCGGGTGACTGTATGTGAGGAGTTGGTGTGTTCACCTTGTGTGGGTTTCCTACGGGTGCACGTTGGTAGGTGGATTGGCGACTCAAATGTGTCCATAGGTGTGAGTGAATATGTGTGTGTGTGTGTCTGTGTTGCCCTGTGAAGGACTGGCGCCCCCTCCAGGGTGTATTCCCGCCTTGCGCCCAATGATTCCAGGTAGGCTCTGGACCCACCGCGACCCTGAATTGGATAAGCGGTTACAGATAATGAATGAATGAATGGTACCTGCTCAGCTCAGCTTTTAACAATTTTGGTACCTACATGTTTAGTCCCTTTATTTAGTCCTGGTTCACTCTTGGTATCAAGCAAGCAGAGTACTTGTCAATCACAACGAAATGCTGACATCCAGGACAAATTAACCATTTCTAAACTCCTAACACAACAGTAGAGATCACATTTGTTTTTAGTTACACTGCGGTGCTTTGAGGCAGTTCAAACGCTTCTTGGATTGATGACCAACAAAAGATGCTGGAAGATGCAACAAGGAGTGGAAAAAAATTACTGATCTATCTGAACTGTTGCATACTGTGTTTATTCCCCAAAAAAAACCAACAACAATATGCAAATACACAATGAGTAAGGAACACTAAACATTAATGGGAACTGCAATTTTGGCATTCACAACAATGGCAGTAGTAGATGTTACATGTAGGGGAAGAGGAAGGGTTAACTTACAGGTATCTGTGCTGATAAAAAATAAATAAATAAATAAATAAAAAAATACAAGAGAACAGGTCCCAAAAAGTGTGTAGAGTCCATCCAAGCCATGCCGACTTGAGTAGGTACCACACACCATGTAACTCACCTGCTAATGCGTTTTTTTTTGCTTTTGTACAGTATTAAAGTGGTGAGCAGTGGAAATTCATTCTCTGTGGAGTGAAATAGCACAATTCAGTTTACTTGGGATGACTTGGGATGTTTTTCTCCAACCCACTAACCGCTCAATAATCTCAATTCCTATTTTGGGGTTTATTAAGATTTGAGTGGAACCACTGGCTTGTGCAGCGGAGTTTCTGCACAAGAGTGCACCTCACAAGTTTTTACTAATGATGAAGCTTAATGTTCCATAGATTCACAAAGAAATACAGTGTTCCCCAATTATGTAGCTCACTGAAGCTCAGTCACCTTCTAAAAACTGAATAGTAAATGAGCACTTTGTCAGTGTCCTTCACATTTCTTATAGTTTATTCCCCCCAAAAAGAAAAGAAAACTATAAAAATGCAGTAAAAAGTAGTTAGGAACCCCAACAAGCTACAGACAGCCGAGCTCACAATCACCAATTTCCTGTCATTGAACAAATGTGGAAAAAACAACCTTGACACCCAAACACCTGTCCCGCTTCTCCTCGACTCTTTACAACCTTCTGCTCACAGATCTTTCAAACAGCTCCCCAAGATTACCCTGAATTCTGAGCAGTTATACCTTTCTGATCACAAAATGCCAAAAGACGTGGCGAACTGGGCAAAATGGGTAAAGGATGAAGAGGGAAGAAATTATCATGTCTGGATAAGTGCTTGTTTTTCCATCTTGGTCCAAAGGCTGTAAACCAGATGGCCATCTTCCACAAGGCCATGCAAAGAGATACTGGGACCTACAGGTACCGCAATGACAAAATTTGTTATCATGACAACTGCTATCGACTGCAGCGGAATGATGGGAAAACACAGTCTGTCAGACGAAAACACATTAGTTTGAAAGTATATTATTACAAGGAACTGATAAGAGGTTATGTGATCCATGATATGATATTCAATCACCACATGGGAGAATAAAACCTAGTCTTGGATAATGGCTTAGTTTCTGTTCATATATCAGTCTGAAACAATCCAGACATTAGTCATCACAAACTGCAGGTTAACAGAGCAGTCCTGCGAAACTGACTGGGATATCATCTCACATGATAATGCTTACTTAACTTCAATGCATAGAGACCTAAATACTAAATACAGGACATTTCCAGTTTTAAACCTACTTTCTCTCTGATTAACATGTGCAATATTGTGAGACTGTTATAAAAGAAACAGAATGAAATAAAATGAAATATAACAAGCTATATCAGTTTCTCAAGAGGTTCTTTTAGTTGTTCTCAGGAAGCAGGACTTCCCTTACCCAAGTGTATTAATGCAAAGTTAAATAACATTAGACACCTTGTAATGAAAAAATCATGATATCAAAATAACAGCCAAGCACTAGGTAGAGAACAATTCCTCACTATATATGGATTTCTGAAGTGTTCTTACTCTATTCTTTAGAGTCCTCCCTCTCTCTGCTCTTCCCAGAGATAAAATATTCCACTCCTGCCAGAATACACAGTCCTACTGTGTTATTGAAGAAAATCTGTGCGTAATTGTTTCCAATATCTCCCATCTCATCTGAAGGCTCAGTGGAAAGCGATACTCCGCAAATGGAGCAAATCCAAGCTGAGGCGCTCAATCTAGGTCTGTAAACCAGGGCAAGGCACCAGACAGAATGTCAGTTCCAACCATTCGGAAACCTTACTGTACCATACGTCAACGTCGGAGGTGTCTTCGATTCTCATTCATACTTTTGTCCACTCACAAAATGGCAGAAGGGGAGGGAACACCAGGCGTGTGCAGCAACATGTGCACTGTATGAACAAGGAGATTCTATACTAAACACAAGATATTATCACCTCTACTGTTGAGTGCTCATGCGCAGTTACATAGAATAACACTGACCTATAGAAGTCAAACCTTGCTTATCTGGAGCAAACACATCATCCTAATGTATGAATGCCCAATGCCAAACATGAACCTGAGGGGTTTAAACCCCAGTTGTAGGCTATGTAGCAGTGGAATTGCATTGCCTGTATGATTGAGCAAATCCAGTGCCTCTGAAATGAGTTGGAATGGCATCAGAATCTGGATTCACTCAGATTTATGTGTAATTTTTCCCCACAGCAATGATCCAACAGTGTAAAACATTCCTAAAAGAATAGAGGCCGTTACTGCATAGATAACCAGTATTTCATATAGTGTCATAAACATATTAGCAAGTCATTTCCAGGTCCAGTCTGTTAGTTACTGCTTACCTCATTGTTGGGATGTAATTTTTACAATGCTAAAATATGGAAGGGCGGCATGGTGGCGCAGCAGGTAGTGTTGCAGTCACACAGCTCCAGGGACTTGGAGGTCATGGGTTCGAGTACCGCTCCGGGTGACTGTCTGTGTGGAGTTGGTGTGTTCTCCCTGTGTCTGTGTGGGTTTCCTCCGGGTGACTGTCTGTGAGGAGTGTGGTGTGTTCTCCCTGTGTCTGTGTGGGTTTCCTCCAGGTGCTCCAGTTTCCTCCCACAGTCGAAAAACACACGTTGATAGGTGGATCGGTGACTCAAAAGTGTCTGTAGGTGTGACTGTGGGTGTGTAGCCTTGTGATTTGCGCCCCCTCCAAAGTGTATTCCTGCCTTGCACCCAATGATTCTAGGTAGGCTCTGTGACCCTGAACAGAATCAATGAATATTCTATGGGAGATAAGCATTCTTTACTTTGATCATTTAACTCTGTAACACATTGCTCATGGCCAGCCTATAGATGGCTTAGACCAATCAGAAACAACAATTGTAATTGAAGTCACAGTTGCAACACTGGTCTAAATCAGTTCAATCAGATATACATATTCATTAGTCCTAATATACAGATATCCCCCAAAATCATTCAGCCCTACATTGCTACATTAGCCTTAGACCTCCAGGGCAAAGCTAAAGAACCAAAAGTATTCGAGGGACCAACTACACGTTGAGTAAATCTGATTTTTTAAGCTGGACTGTTGTATCAACACTAAAGCTCAGATGCTTGTTTGTAACTGTAGCTTCACTACGGTTTACAATACAATGCTAAGAAGTGATATCCTGCACTGTGTGCGCACTGGATCCTGAATGGCAGGCAGCAGTTCCTGGCACGGTGCGAGTGAACAGATGTATTTGTTTACATGCACGTCCTCAGAGGAGGACTGCATCTGCAGTACATTCAAAAAGAAATTTCCACTGCGTAAATTAAAATAGGTTTTCAAACCCCACAGTGCATGGAGCTCCATTACTCCTCAGTCACTTAAAGGTGTGCACATCTGCCCATTTCCATAGAATTATATTACCAGCGGCACATCTATTTCATACAAAAGGATAAATAAATAAATGTCATTCAGAAAGGCTCGCCTGTGACTCAGGGATCTACAGCTGGGTATAAGCTGCAGTCAATATTATATCTCTCCCAAGGTATCCCAGTGATAATGGGTTGTTAATTTTGCAAAGAATGCCAAAAGTCAGCATTTTCCTTTAAACCAAACAGACTGCTGAATAAGCACAAGCTTCTGCCATCCTACTTTCATCTCAGAATATTTAGCCTCCTTTTGCAGAGAGCTGCAGAGGCCAGAGGCCATACATGTTCAATAACAAATTTTCATTTTAATGAGTGGAAGTGTATGAATATTGATGCAGATGTCGGATGATTCGGCCGCGCAGAACAAGCAAGCACATAAGCCCAACTGCTTAGCTGCATAAAATGAATTCATATCCATCAGCTTGCAGCCTCTGTGCTGACGTTCTTTTAACAGCATGACTGAGCTAGGAATAAGGATTTAATATAAATAATGTGGCAGGCCTTTTAAAAAGAGTATAGCGTAAATGACAAAATATCACTGGCAGCTAAATGCGGCATATTTTAGAGCCTGTTTATTTACAATGATTATTGAACAATGCCCATTCTAAGGAGCATAAGGAGTCTTACCTTAAGACTACAGCTTCAAAATCATTGTGATGTTCCACTGACAGGTGACAATGAGAACAAAGTGTCTACCAAATCTTGCCTAGTGTTTCTTTAAAACAGCAATGATATGGGTCCTTTAAATGTGTTAGTGCATGTGCAAAAACTGTCAGGGGCCCCAATGGGTTAAGAAAAGTCTTTTACATCACTTCTTTTCATGTCAGCGTGAACCCTGGCAGGTTCAAGAAAGATGTTTCCAGGCTGTTAAGACATCAACATAGCATTCTCCCAGTAATTATTGTATACATGAACTGGCACATCCATCCTGGCTCCCTGGGCTTCTGATTACAATCTTGAGTGAACAGAAGATGGGAGTCTTGCTGAGACACAAATCAAAGAGTGCAGTTCCACTGTGCAGTGCAAAAGAAGTTGGCCTTTTTCCACAGTAATCTGAAAGCAGTTTCCTTTTGCCACATCCTGACCTCTTCCTGACCGTCCTGACCCATACGCATCTCAAATCATAGCTCATGTTTTAATAAAGGTGTGTGGGTAATGTAGCCCAAAAGTAAAGGTCAAGTCAAAACAACACATCTGTGATAAACTACACGGCCAACAGTATATACACAGCAGCTAACCCAATGTTCCTTCTAAAATAAAGGGTATTAAAAAGCAATATGCCTCGCATAGCTGCAGTAATGACCTCTACTCGTCTGGATAGGCTTTAAAATAAAAACTGGAACACTGCTCTGAGGATCTGGTGGCATCCACAGGAGTGTTAGGGAGGTGAAGTACTGAGGTGGTATGGTTAGTTCTTTCACAAACATCACTCCCACTCGTCCTTAAAGTATTAGATGTGCACCTATTCTAGATCTTTCCAATCTATAGATTAGCGAATTAGCACTCATTAGAAAAGACATTCAGAAACGTATGAACACACAGAGTACTGTTTGAGTATGTTAATACTCTATGGCTGTGGTTTCCAAACAGGCAGGAGCACCCCTGGGAGCGACGATGTGGTGGGCTTGCACAGCCAGGCTTATAAACATATATATAATGCCACTGTAATATTCCACTGTAAAGGCTATTTGTCAGTTCATTTTGTTTTGTTCAATAAGAAATAGTATTTTTGCACGAATTACAATGTTTCAAGTAAATTTCAGTGGAACCACAAAAAAGAAATAAATTTAAAAAATAAATAAACGAGTACCTATAGGTTGGGGGGCTTGAAAATATATTTATCTAGAAATGGGGGGGAAATGCTGAAACATGTTTGGGAACCACTGCTCTCAGGAATCCATAGCAATAAAAAAATATTTTAAAAATACATAAGAAAGTGATTTCCAATACATCTTTATCCCTTATTTATGTTTCTGACTATAAATATTTTTCATTCTACCCCATGAAAGCACCAGTAAAGAAATTCCTGGTAGTCTGGAGCCCTTGGGGGACTGCTTGTCTTGGTGATATATACTGAAATACCACTATGAATACATCATGTTGCTTTGAATTTTGATTCAACAACTCAAGCCATGCAGAAAATGGTGCTCTCTGTGTGTACAGACTACAGAGCATTCATTTCTATGAGCTGATACATTTTACTCCTGCATTTTAAAAGGGTCAGGATTGAGGACCATCCGAGTTAACACCCTCAGTTATTAATTTATTTTTTAAAATAAAACAATGTGATTTTAGCAATGGCTTTCAGAGCTGAATTCTGTGATTTCCAGTGATCCCTTCAGGGTCAAAAAGACAAAGTGCTTGTGTGCTGTCTCACATCTTCCATCTTTGACATCCAAGGTAACATAAGGATTCAATGAGTTTTACAGAGAACGCTACAATGGACCCAATCTGCAGCTGACAACATGTGCAGCATGTAATATGCACCGCTGCCTTTTATAATCTGGATCTCTCTCCGGACTGAGGGATGGCCAAGACTCATTTCTCTGAAACAGGTGGGTGAATTTCTACTTCTGTGCAACCATATGGAGGATGTGGGCAATATAGGGAGAAGCATACAGATGGTCATTTGCTGCAGTGCGCCAATGGCCAGGCAGATAGGTTAGTGTAAATGCTAGGGCTGCACAATGTTGCTTGTTAAAGGAATGTAGTTGATCACCCAAAACATGTTTCGTGTTCAAATTGTGTTTGTTAAGTGCTGGAGAGACAGGACTAATGCTGCTAGCAAAAACGAGAAGTGAGGAGTCACAAAATGTTGTCTATAAAATGTTTGAATTGTTTTTATAGTTGACAGTACCTCATCTTCTGTGTCTAATGCTTAAATGGCTGAGAGTATTTAATGGATTTTGTTTAGTCTTTTGAGCAGAAACAGTTTGGGTAAGTTGGCTTCTAGTATGCGTTAGCACCATTAGCCCCATAGCTCCTGTGCTATACAGAAGAAGCTAAAAAAATAAAAAACAAGTTTTCCCACGTAGATGAAAGGCCTGAGACCTTGTGAGGTTCCTGCAACATTTCTGAAACATTTTCAGCATAACCCACTCCAAATCCATCTGAACACGATGAATGTAACATGAGGCATCAAATTCATTTACTTGTTCTAGGATCAGAAGTAAAGCTCAGGTTTGAGTGTGTTTACTCTAATCACAGCTGTGCCGCAGGGGATGGAAAAAGCAGAATCATTAACCGATACGTCAGAGCACCGTGCTTAGCCGGTTGGCATCAAGCTACAGCCTTTTAGTGGAATCAGCCCATAAACCACAGTCCACTTCCCACCGCTTACTCTTCAGTGGAAAATTTACTTCGCATATGATCTTAATTTCCTTCTTATTGAAATATGGTTATAACCCTGCATTTGATGACAGATCTGTTCAAAATATTGGCAAATGCTATGAGGCAATGTACAAATCCATTCCAGAATATTATAATTACCCTCATGTCTGCACTAGAATAAATGTAACTTTGTTACACATCTCAGTTGGAATATTAATTATGAATAAAAGAAAAAAAGACAATCGCATTCTTGCCCAAAACAAAATCCGGGCTATGATCCAATGCAATGGCAGAATTTTTACTCCAACGGTTGATAGACTGAGATAGATTTTCATTTCAATGCCAAATTTTTGCAAAAATATTAATTACTGTTTACATAATCTTGTTCTATATATTAATGTAAATTAGATATTTGAAATATGAATTTGATTTATCCTTGAGCCCAATTTATGAAATTTGTGCAAATTTAAGTATGAAAAATTATAATCATTTGTCCTTAAGTTAACACTGTCCAACTAAATATGCCTTTAGAAAATGTTTGTACAGACTGCTCTGTACTGTGCCTCATTAAAAAACAAAAATGGGCTCACAACACTCCTTATTACTTCAGTGTCAATAGACAGATCTAAACATCTGTAAGTTGCAGGAACAGATGTGTCAATGGATTGGGAATTTGTGGTATCACCATTTGGAATGAGCTGTTTTCACATCTTAATTTCTCTCTACGCACTGTATGGTCTGGGGTGTGTAAGATGGGCTTTTAAAGTCCAGGAAAGACTGCTGTAAGTTTACGGTTGTCTAATCAGCAGGTTTCGGCTGTGTTTGGTTCTTGTGGTAATCTGTGATAATCAGATCTGCATTGCTCGGTGAACTTAGTCTGGTACATTCTTCTGGATTAGCATCTGAGTGCCCGAGTCTGACTCCTGGCACGGTAGGTGGGTGAAGAGGCCAGAGACGGAGACATGGATTAGAAGCGACGTGCTCTCTTTCATCAGGACTGCAGGAAGATGATCCATTTCAGCATGGAGATTTTTCAGCCCGAGCTCCAGGAGAGGAGGGGCGCTCTGGGGACTCATTCTAGTCGCGCCTGTCGGGAGGATACATCTGCGGCAGCAGGGCTCTGCACGCTACTCTGTTTACACTGCTCAGAAATGATCCGCATCGGCCTTATGCAGAAAATTACAGACGCTTGAGTAAAGGGCTTTAATGGGTTAACGGCGGAAAGACTCATGGCATCTTCAGCTGTGTTGCTTTTGTATTTTTCATTTTTTATCACCTCCGCTTGACCTTTTCTGATCCGATTTATGAATCACAAAAGAAGAGTGACCTTTTCTTATCTGTCACACACGTACCTATGCGAATTGGCAATTAAAGTCATTAGTGCAATTAAAGTTTGCATAACGAATTTCAGAAGTGATGGCCACTTTGATAAAAGCTGACAGTCTGAAGTCACGACCATGTCAAAGGGACAACAGGTTGCTGCGCACATGTCAGTGAGTACACCAACTTCAGATCTTTAGTGTGTGTGTGTGTGTGTGTGTACCCTCAGAAATCACACCGTCCATCTGGTTTTTAATATTTATAGACACACACACACACACACACACACACACACAATTTCCCTTAATGTTGAACACATTCTGCAGTCTTTTATAAATGGCACTGATGAGTTTAATAAGGTTCAGAGGAAAAGATTGTGATTACTTTCTCCAATAAAAAGAGTAAAAGCTAAAAACAGTTAGCGACGTTACTCACTGTGTTTAATATGCTAGAATTCATAGTGTTTGTGAAATAAGCAGTCAATTAGTCAATTCCATGGCTTTCCATTTTGAAACTGCAATGCTCCAAAAAGGGCTGAATTTCTTACACTAAAACCTAAAAAAACAAACCTGTCAAGCTTTCAAGAAATATGTGAGCAGACGTTGAAACGTGGATGTAGAATGAAGTGTGAAAGTGTACAGATATATTTAATAAAGTTATAAAAGTTATATGGGGATTTTTCCTTCTCAATCAATGTTGGGTTTAATCAATTGTGCTGAAGAACATTGTACCCATGTCTCACCTAAACAGGCTGGACTCGATATTCTGAACCTGTTCTCCACTTGTACTTAGGCCTAGATAATAAAACATTAGCAGTATGTATCATGATAGACATTAGTGATGTAGATCAACAGTGTTCTGTAAAACATTAGATTGTTTCCGTTAAATGCATTAACCGTGTACAAACATCACTATCACTGCTGAGTCTTACATTTGTTGTTAAACATTGCATCATTTACACTTTAAAACATAAAGGTAACAGAAAGGGTCTTTGGAGAGGTGGATAATACTTCTCAGTTTAATGTGGGTGTTTCTTTAAGTATAAAGACCCTTAATACATTATAAAGGTCCTGTGGCAGTTATGCATTGGGGTAGTTACTCAAAAAATCCTATCAGCTGCAAATGGCCAATTACTTCTATGTGTAATATTATTAATAGTAATACTTCTTTTGCTTCTAGGTTGCTTCCTAAAATCCAAACAATCCATTACTAACTGAAAGGTTAAGTAGGTCTGGGCGATTATAGCTGAACACAATAAAATCACAATAAAATATTTCATTTCAGTCGATATAGTTGTTTTTTAAATAATTTTAATGACCTGCATTTTAATAATCACAGGAGAAAATGCTGAATTTAAACACCTTATTTTAAATGTAATGCTGGGAGATGGCTTCAGGAAAATGAGAATTCCCTCTACTCAGTCTCTGTTCTGCTCCATAGTGAGTGCCTCTATGACTTATTCAACAAGGGCTATGTTCTTCTGTGTATTACACAACAACTGCAAAACACCTTTTAGGAACATTTTGGCATCTGTGGGTCCACATTTAGAAAAAAAACACAGGCCCTTTACATTATGGAGGAGGTTTGTCAAAATAGAAAAGGTTTCTTTATATTCGCGCCTCACATCTCATTAATAAAGAATACATTGATGAATATCATCCCTTGGAAAGTTATTTGAGGAGACAAAAGTGCTGTAAAGAACCTTGTTTAGTGCTTTAAATTTGAAGAGTAATTAGATGAAACTTTAATCTGTAATGGTATAAGATTCATCCCAATCCAGACTTGATCGGACTGGAACTTCCTGACTAAAGCAAATAAACCCAGGCAACATTAATGTCCTCCAGTCAGCTTTATTACTGTGATATATCTCACTGCTCCGATGACCACATTTTAAGATGCTTAATATTTAATTTACAGCATGAATTAGTGTGCGAGAGTGTGCTTCAGGGCAGCAGATAATGCGTCTCTCCAGTATCTAAGTACTGCGTTTAGGACACACTTGGATTGTGCAATGCTCACAGGCTCTGCTGGGTCACTCAAAGCCAGCAACTATCAGTGTCTTCAGCACATTCAATCAAGGCAAATTATGGGCTAGATTTGAAAATAGAGGTATAAGAAATGAGAAAACTAGAGAAGTAGAGATTCCTAGACCAACTTCTGCTTTTTTACCATACTGTATATGCGTTTTATTTATCAGAAAAATAAACCTGAAGGACTACTTTGTTTGACTAATGCTGGCCTCATTCCACTAGCTTTTAAGGTACAGTACATTACTTCTGACCGTATGAAGTCACTTTGCCGATAGAAAGCTACAGGTAGATTGCTCAATGTAGTTTTGTTCTTTAGTTTTATAGCAATCACCACTTGCCTTTCGAACACATGCACACACACTCTTACACAAACACACATATGCACACAGTGTATGCATGTATGTATGTATGCATTTATTTATTTAACTGTCACGTTTTTAACTGTGCACAATGTGTTCAACCTCTTTAGAAGGGCACTGCCAATGGAGTGCTCTAGAGCTGCCAAAAATGAGCTTAATATCACCAGACTCAATGCCAAGCACTAGTTAAAGGGATATAAATCCCCTGAGAATTGGGCTGTGGAGCAGTATCAATAGACCTATGTTTTTTTTTTTTTTGGAGTGACAGGTATCAATTTTGCATGGTATGTTCTGGATTACAAACGATGCAACATTGATACCTAAAAATTATTATGGATGTTCCGATCCGATCTCAAGGATCTTTATTAGGGTTTTACTCATCTGTGTCGGCTTTACTGAGCTCAGTCTTAAGTCAGATCTCCCACTCCTTTCTCCCCGAGCTGGTTGTGACCAATGTGAATATTCCCTCCAGCATTGGTGTTTCTAAAATGTAGCACTCTTTGTAAATGTTGTTGTGATCTGACTATGCTGGCCAGTGTAGTCTGGCATCATTTATTCTCCACTTCCTGTATGTCATTTCAAATTAAATGCCCTCTGCAGAATTTTCATAAGAGTAACTCTGCTGGACAGAGTGGAACTGTGGTTTTTATTTGTTGTGACTATGAATATTAAGCTACTCTAGCACTTTAAAATGGTATTGTGATTCTATTTCTCAATTTGAAATATTCTATTTTTACTACCGCAATGCCACACTGGGTGAAATTTATATGAGCTGTTTCTGAAGACACCTTTTGTTTACTTTGTTATAAAAAAGTGAGATATTAAGTGTCAGGCAGATACACTTGGCTAATTTTTATAAATATAATGTGCTTGAAGTGTGCACTGTGTAACAGTATTATCTAGGAAAATATAAGTATCGGATCAGGACTTTGTATCGTCAGATACTCAATATTAACAGAGATGGATAGGAAGCAAAAGAACTTGATTGGGACATCACTAAACCATCCTTGCAGAAATTCCTTCCAACCTTCTCACAGAATGGGGGGCAAATATTTCAAAAGAGATATTGAATTCGCAAGTGTTCACAGTTAAAAAAAATCTTCAAGCATTATGATTATTCATGCCATATCACCATCCCCTTTTACATGATGTAAGGTACATTTAAGCAGTTCTAACTTTGTTAAGGATTTATTATGCAAGTGTGCACACTACACATAACACTGACCCTATCCCCTGCTGAAGTATATAAAGGTTCTCATTCTTTTATATATTTTTAGTGCCTTGAAACCAAGAAATGGATTTGAATGAATATTAATAACCCCATTACTAAGCTCATTTTGTGTCTGGCATTTTTATTAGTCAATTTTTAGAAAGTTTCATAGAAATAGATTTGGACACACATCTCCTCACACTGGTCCATCTTGTCCATTTATTGTGGTCTTTTTGGATGTCATGAAAAAAAATATATCTTGGAAATGACAAATGAGTCAGAGAAATGTAATACATAAAATATCAATTTCTCACACCTTCATCAAATTATGCAGCAAAAAGAAGGTAAAATCATATGGTTATACTCAGCTCAACTGGCACAGATGAAACTCATTATAATCATAATCATATGCTCTATTTTCTCACAACACAAACAGAAGATCTTTTTTTAAAATGAGTAATCATTAACTGCACCCAGAAGCATCAAAACACACTAAAAACTGCCTTAAACACTGAATTTTAAAATAGTTTTAAACTAATTTTGGATCTATTCTTTCAAGTAAAAAGTAAATAAAGAATGTATGACCATGTGAATGATGATTTTCATGTGAAGCCTTGAAAGGTTAATTAAAAAATATCATTAAATCATCCTCTCCTCAATACAAACAGAGCTAATTAATTGATTTCAGTTTGTACAAACATACACATGCCATTTCATTCATGTCAGGTTTAGTGGTAATCACAGTAAACGCTGATCACTTTCCTGAGCTTTTTTCCATTTGTTCTGTTTAAACAAAATTCAATAGTATTGACAGAAATTAAAGCTATGCATAAGTAATCACGAAAATTAACCTTGCTTAACCTTCTCAAAGAGGAGGAGGAGGAGAACATAATTGTCCTTGCCAACAGGAAGAATATAGAACACTGCATCAAATTATAAGAATACAAAGCATACGTAGCCTACTTTTAAACAGTCCATCTCCTGGAGAACATCTGCAGTTGTATGAAAATACTACATGGTTTTGCAATGTCACAAAACCACCACATTCACATATTGTTATTTTCCAAAGAAATATACGTATCTCCAAAATAGTAACTTTACAGGAGAAAATAAATGTTAATTTTCAATGGAAGTCAATGTAAAAAGATCTTATTCCAAGGACTTCTGGAGTATTTCTATTGGTTTATCCATCATGAAATAGTAAATACAATGCAAAGGAGAGTTGCTGTGTTCAAAGGATGTAGTAAACTAAAAATTGACAATAACGCTTTTCTATGGACAGAATAAAGGTATATGTCTTTTTAGCAGATCAGAACAAAAAGAGCCTAAGTGACTCAAATGAATATCAATTGTATTTACAGTTGGTCCTGTTAAAATTATTTATTAAATTATATGCCAACTGAAAAATGAAAGCATGCATATATATTATGTGCACATGTGTATATATATTTTTCTATAATATTAAAACATTTTCAGAGAGGGAAAAAACAATTTAAAAATACAACTGTAGAACCATTTAAAAATCTAAATTTTTAAGCACTGATTCATTAAGTCTGGTCTTGAACCCATTCTGAGTTGTTCTGAGCTAGGCCTGATTGAGCTACGTTGTTTTTAGCTGACTAATGCTAACTCTCCCTGGTGTTTTGTGCTTAAACAGCAGCTAAAGCCAAAGCAGATTTATGTTACAGCTGTCCTTCAATACTTCTTCCAAGGTAAGAGACAATGAATGCAATAACAGTTGGTGGCTATGCGATGACACGGTTTTCAACATTCTCAGTTTATGCTGAACAAAGACAAAAGGAAAAACACCCTTGCACGCTTCATTCTCACCAGGATTCAATGGAACCACAACATCAGTTAGTTCTTTTCTTCTAATTTAAATTTTCACTAAATATGAGAGGGAGTGTAAACATACATCTGAAGAATTTGAGCTCAGCGGTTTTTAATTAATTCATATGTAATAGTTAATCCTATTACTGCAGCAGTACTATCATAAAAATGGCTGACTGTGATAATTAACAAAACAATAGCGCATCAGCTGTCATACAAGTAGACCATATGACTGATTTAAGTCATCCCTCACTATCTGCAGAGGGATAATACTCCGGGAACCAATCCACAGCTACACAATTCTTTTACAGATAATGGCTATACACATCTTCCCATTCATTTTAAACATCCCTGGAGTATTTATAATGCATAAAACAATGTAAACACTATGTAATATGCTGTTATACGGAAATGCTTAGAGAATAATGACAGTAATGTCTTTGTTTATCATAGCTGCCACCATCATAGGCCTAACTTCGTAGGGCACTCTGAATGAGTGAACCAGACACAAAGCAAATCAGTTCAAACAGAGGACGTGTGAAATGTCGGGAGCCTACAGCAGGCTGTCTACACATCACTTCATTCCCATGGATTCAGAAAATTACTCAGTGTGTGGTAAATTCAAGTTTGCATTTTTGGAACTTTCTGGAAATGCCTTTTCCAAATATTTTTGATCAACAGTTTGTTTAATCCATAGCTGCGAAACCCAATGAAACAGAGGGCCTGTCTTTGGACAGCTGTTCACAAAATAAAGCAGATTTATAGATGAAAATATTAGTATATCAAGCCAACTATTAACCACATAAAAATGTGAGTTTTTATAATGACCGTCTCCACAATCACTGAACAATCACTGTTGTCTCTGCCAATGACAAGGCAACTAACACAACCAATCAGCTATGTTCCAGCATGTGGAACTTTCTGAAAAACCTTCAATGTATTAGTATGACCTCGATTTTTTTGTTAATGATGCTAGAAATCATAAAAGCTTTTCAAGAGATTTATGAAATGGACCGTACCCTACATAGTGACATGGACTGCCCATAAAAGAGAATTTTATACAAGAGAAAAATTACAACATGTTTGTGTATATTTGTTTTGTGACAAACTGCATTTTAATGGTTTACATTTTTGTGTCCCATTCAGTGTAACACAATATAATGAGAATTCCACAGACAGGGATTAACTGTAGACTAAAAGGGAATTAGCTAAATGGAGGCAAAAAGCACAATTTCAATTAATGTAAGAGAACTGTAGCACTTCTTTTGAACTCAAATGTTGCAAATCTGTGGCTTATGAAGGACAAAAAAACCTTCAAACTAAAACATTTGTCAACTAATTAACACCCTTATCTCCAATCTCGAGAAAACTGCTTAACATCAAAGAGGTGTGATTTTACACCTTGCTGCACAGGAGCCATCCTGCTCCAACTGCCTGCAAAGAGTCATTAAATCAGAAAGAAGCCAGAACAAAAAGCAGCCATAGAGCAGGAACACGGGCACAGCCAAAAATCACATCCACTTAAATTCGGACTTCATCTTATAATCAAGAGTCATTTTCCTACAATATCCATAATGTCAAAGTCGACATTTCCATTTAATGCATTCAATGAATATCGACAAGGAAATGGGTTTAAAAAACGTTTACAACGACAGCCATAAATTTACAAATGAAATTACTTTCCACACGGATCAATGCCAGAAGTCTGAGTCTCAAGCAACTAGTCATAACTGAATGTGTTAATGTTGCTTCTTTAAACTAACCATGATATATTAAATCGATTGCCTCAAGCATAAGAATATATCAGTATAATCCCACTCTAAAATCATGGATGTGCAGTGCAAGTAACCTAAAACTAAGTGCAAGTCTGTTTTCATTTTGGATCAGAAAAGGAGAATTTAAGCTAAATGAAAAAAATAATAATAATCAAAATAATTCACAGGGGCTTTACTGATACAGCAGTTATTCAATAAGATCATCTGATACTCTCAACAAATTATTTTATTATTATCATCATGATCAGTTAATATTTTCCAATACAAGTTATGACTGTTTAAAGACCAATTTTAAAACATTAAAAAGAAAAAGTAAAATCATGAAATAAAAAAGGTGATAAATATAAACAAACCAAAACATGCAAAACGTATTTACTTCCAAATAAAATCCCAAATATTCCAAATCATTCTGTATTATTAAATTAGAAAATTGTAATAAATATGACTACTTCTGCCAGTAAATTACTGTGTATGGTCTTACAAAGAAATTAACAGTCATAATTGTTAATAATGTTTTTCTTTTTCTTTGTAGTTATTCAAAATAAAACTACAAATGCACAGCTTTGGGTTTCTAAAGCATTTAGCTCTCTGTAATACAAATGAGATATGTGATGAACATTCCTGAATTTGAATCAGCCTCTGGAAATAAATTTATTCCAATTATTCCAAGGATTTTTAAACAGAACCATAACCTAACTAAAGCAGCATTGATGGAAAACTTGTTAATAAAAATATAGACTATAGTGAAGAGTGGCAGATATATGTCAGCAGCTTGTGGTTGACTGAATCCCCATGTTTAATCCTGAACACTGTGTGGCATAATCCAGGTTTATGAATTTAGGGTGAAGACACTAAAGCAGAGCCAATGCTTCCAAGATTCTTGCAGTCACAAAAAATAAATAAATAAATAACCGGAACCAAAAGGCTCTAAATTAAAACAATTGAGCCAGCGGGCCGGCTGTGGTCATTAAACGGCTGAGTAGTTCCTCTCAGAGACCAGATAGCCACACTGCGCTTAGCCTGGTCACTTCGGAGACACTTAGAGACAGTCCAACACTATTTTGCAAATAAAAATGGAACACCCAAACAGTGGAGCGCTCTTCTTTTAAAGGTCATCCATCCACTCTGGGATCAGCCTCGCTGCACTGGGAGAAAGTGAGAAGATAAACTCTTCTGACAGCGCCGATGCATTATGTATGGCTGAGCTTTTAATAGTCCGTTCTGCGCCACAGAAACATAATTATATTGTTCAATACATCTGTGCATGAGACTTATGAATACCACTTCTAACAGAGAGGGACTTAAGATGCTTAGCTCAACTTCCCCATTACTGCTCATTAGCTAAATCGTTTCAGGCTAATCAACAGCACTTCTAATAAGCACCAAGATCTGAACACAGCGCTTGAATGCTTGTATAATAATGCTGTGGATAAACTTCTGAGATGACAGTGTTTGTTAGATTATCCACTATGCTGTTATTTTTGGAAATGCCATTGCTATTAATGATACTGCTTTTATACAAGTTTATTCTCACTGTAAAACAGTATATTAAAATGGCAGCACGGAATTTATTAAAACACTGTGGCTGGAAACAAATTCATCGAGGAAGAATTGATGTGAAATGCATTATTATAGAGTCAGTTATGAGTTTTAAGGCTAAATGATTTTGGGAACGTTATATAATTGTGATTTTTACGACCAGTTATTTTGTATGTGATTAAAGTAGCAATTTTCTTTTTTTAATAAATGAAGGTCTAGTCTGATTTAAAACAAAGAAGTCTATAAAGAACTGGGGTTAATTCTGAACTATTTGGGTTGGTTTCCCAAACAGTGATTAAGCCTAGTCCTGGATAACACAACATTTTGAACCGAAAGGAGAATATGTTCCAGGGCTATGTCTAATCACTCTCTGGGAAACCAGCCCTAAACATCGATTGCCAAATTGCTGTTCTGTTGTGATTGTTGTTGCACACTGTGTGGCTGCCTATGTTTGGTATAATACTTTTGTATATAATATATAAATTGCTATATTTGTATTGCAATTTAAATATAAATGTGAATAATATTAAAGCCCTATATGGTTGTCTGGAGTGTGATGTCTACCGGTCATTTACACCTATTATATTAGCAACCAAATCAACCAGTACACGTACACAAGGCAAAATATAGATAATCTGGTATCTATTTTTTTTTATCAAAAACCTGCCAAAATCTACCATCATGAGATTAAAGAAATGATAAGACAATATCTTAAATATCAGGCAATAATGCTATCTGCGATGTAGCTTTTAGAGACAATAAACAGTGCTCTGGAGTCTCAATGGAACGTCTGTGACATTGGTTGTCTTCTTCTCAATTTTCTTTTCTCCATATTTACTCAGTACACTCCGTTTAATTTTGTATTTGCACTCTCACATAAACGAGGGTCCAGCAACAAGTCTAATATGTCTCTGCACGCCGTAAGACGCAGTGAAAACTCAGAACAACCCATTTAATCCTGTGTTTCTGACTATGGAACACCAAAAAAAAAAACTGCCCATGGTCCAAAAAACACGTTGGTAGGTGGATTGGCGACTGAGCAATATCCATAGGTGTTAGTGTGTATGAGTGCGTGTCGCCCTTCGAAGAACTGGGCCTCCCCTTCAGGGTGTGTTCCTGCCTTGCGCCCTATGATTCCGGGGTAGAACACACCACAACCCTAAAGTGGAAAAGAGGTTACAGACAATGAATGAATGAATGGAATGAATGTTGCCTTCACATACTTGACCACCACCACCAAGGTCCATAAACCAAATTGTTTATCACTGGCACACTCACATCGACCTACTCTGAATTCTTTTATTTTAAAACAGTAACTTTTCTGGACACCTTTTTAATAGAGTATAATTGAATGGAGCTTTAACATAGGTTTAAGTAACAAGATTTATGGTAATACTCTGACAGATGGTATGGTAATTTATGATAATGGTTGATCCAATTTTCAAGAGATTTTCACTCAATGTAAATCGCAGGTGACTTTGCGAATGTAGTGACAATATACTGGAATTGTTCAAGTTCATTTTGTCAGTTATATCAATTTTCTTGTTTTAAAATCAGTTAATTGTCAAAGCAGTGGGTTGATGTTTCAGTGACTGTATCAGTGGATAGGGCTTGGCCTAAAGAACTGCACTGCACACTGGGTCACTTGTTGGAACAGAACTAAAGGAAGGTATATATCCTCAGTCCCTTTTTAGGTCAGCAGCTTGGGGTGCCATTTCAGATTGGAAGTGATGAAACAGGACCGGAAATGAAAGGTGTCACTAAATGTCATCTCGCTCTCTCAGTATCTCGCCCCCTCGCCACTTGACACGCTGAACTACAGTCGGTGACATGGGCCAAAAGCAGCGCGCTACCTTCCAGGCAGGCTGGTGGGCCTTATTAATATTTATAGAAGAACAGCCTAAGGGCAGTCCCCCTGAGAGCTATCACTCCACTTTGCCGCCTAATACTCGCAAAATATATTGACAAGTCTCTTGCAGCACTCGCCCCTGCAACCCCCCTAAGCTTTTGAAGCTGAGCAAGTTTGAATAGGTGCCAGTTTCACCACAGAAACAAAGAGCCGTGTGTCTACTCCAGTGCCTGGCCAACTTACCAAGCCCCCCCCCCCCCCCCCACACACACACTCACACCTCACAGACTTTACCATCTAATGAGGCCTCTGCTTTGAACATGCCAAAACCAGGTTTGTTTGAATGAATATAATTTTTTCCCCCGTTTCCCCAGGACACACGCAGCAGTCCTACTTTCCTGCTCGCTACTGGCACGGCTCGACATGCAGGTGCAGAGGAATCGGAATGACATTTGTTCTTACTTTTTGAACTTGGGCAAACAATCAATAGTGGATTTGTAAATGTCACAACGGCAGTCTGCAGTGTGCCTACGTCACAGTGAAGAGGGCTACTGTTCTACTTCCCTCTCAGCATGAAATCGGCATGGAAACGGCCGCCAAACTGATTCCTGATGCATTTGCTTTGCAGCAGCAAAAGTAAATGTATGGAAGGAACTTGGACTCTGTCAAGCTGTTTTAAATGACATTACCTAAACAATAACAACCAGTGTATATAAAAAGCATAAACTGTACAGTAATAAGAAGCTGACTGGATGCCAGTTCATTAAGCCATCGTCTCTTTTTTAATCACATTTTCTGCTGTTTAGATTACTTCGATGTTACGCAGATTATTTTTGCAAATGTTAAATTAAACAAATTGTGCAAATGCATTCCGATTTCCACCCGTTTCCTAATGTTTAAACTTCTTTTTTTGGATGGAGGTATAAGACAGTTACCATAAAGTCACTTTGTTTCCCTGTACTCTGTAACCTCTACATTTCTCACTATGTCTCTATCTATAAAATCTTTCTACTTCTAAATTACTATCTCCAACATACAGGCTACTCCTAACAAAATAAATCAATTGCGTCTAATTAAAATGCGTCCTTCATTGCGCATAAACACTTTCAGTTTGCAAATCCGCAAAGACCAGCACTGAGCTGAATGGACATGCATAAAGGCCTCTTTGTGAACCCTTTAATGAGAGACAGACAATAAGCACTAGTTGAACAAACAAACAAGCGGAGGTCCGGTTAAAATGAGGGGCTGTTAACTCCTTAGTAGGAGAGAGTGAAGATCTACCACTCTAGTATTAGAGGCACTTGAGTTAAAGACAGACGTGTAGAATATCTTCCCTTTAACACTGTCCTTACTCCAAATGTAGATGTGAATAAACTATGGAGAGAGCCCTTTTGTGAAGCAGACCTGTATTTTGTTAGGGGCTTTGGGAAAGATGCCAGTAGGCATAAAAGAAAGAAAATGTGTGTGTGTGTGTGTGTTTAGTTCAGAAGAAATAACATTAAAAAGGCAAGTGATTTTACTGTGGTTGTGGAATGCTATAAAATGTTTTACAAAATGACTATACTTATTACAGTGGTATAATAATTACCTTTAATAAATGTAATAAAGTCATTTTTACACTGTACTTATTTACAATCAGTTTCAACCTTTTGTTTTTTAGCAATTCAAGGTTAAGCGATAATAAACTATATTATATATATAGTATATTCTCTTCTCATAAGACAATAACACAAACAGATTCATGTCTGACAATGTTTCGTTTTTAAAAAGCAATGAATGATCAAAAAACTATAGTTTTGTTATCTCTGTGACTATTACGTGTTCTGGTTAAAAATAATTTAGGCAAGTCTTTCCTCGCAGGAACCCAAAGGAGGGCCGCTCTCACTCAGGTCATTTTGCATTCATCATCTTATGAACTGATAAATAGCAGTCATCGTTGGCTTAATGTCTAAGAACCTCTCCCTTTAACAGTGTACCTTAACTGAGATGATAAGCTGCATGGCTAAATGAGAGTTAAAGGAAAGCTTGTGGACTATTTGCACAGCTGCTGCCATAAAGCATCATTACCCATTATTCTAATACTCTTTCACTGGAGCTGTAATTCATAAAACAAGAACGATTCAAATAACTTCACATAATGTGGAAAAATGGATTCTGCTCAACAAAACTCTACTGCATATCAAGCAGATAAAATGCTAATCTGTCCCACCAGCCACATTTCAGAGAGGAGAAGCAGTCCTGTGATGGCATTAACACAAATGCTTTGCTGACAACTGAATTTATTGTGCTGTAGACTTAAAGCATAATAATCCTTAGATTTATGATCCAGAGATTTTTTTTTATTATTATTATTTCTTGATATTCACATCTGTGGTTCTGAAAGTGCCGAACCCACCACATAAAAACAAAATATTTGAACATTACATTAACATCCTTGATGAAAATTTCTTCAATAATTTGTGCTACTTTGCTTTGGGTCACACAACAACCCAGAACCAGTCGACGGAAACAAAACATCTAAGCCAGCAAAATTAAAATAGCAGTAACAAGCAGTAAGTAAGGTTTTTATTGTGCTCTAAATACCTATTCATTTTTAAGAGATCATGACCATCTGACCATTTAGTGGCATTGAAAAAAACTGTAACTCTTCATAAAACACAGTCTGCACTAATTCTTGGAATGAGTATTGCACAGGATATAGTTTTCACCACTGCTAGAGCTGGTATACTCTATCAAGGCCCATCTTATAAGATCCATTTAGCATTCTGCTTCAGTTTAAATAATAACCATAACTAAGAGGCATTGGTTGAGCATTACAAATCTGGCCCAAAATTAAGATCAGAATTTCAAGAGCACCATCACATAAAGTGGAATGGAAACGTCAAACCAGGTGCCACAATAGAACTGCCATAAAATGGACAATTCAAATGGGAAGCTTAGATTGTATAAACATATGAACATACTGTCACTTAAGGTGTAAGGTAAAATCTTTCTTTTTTCTCTCCATATTTTCCAGTAATGTTTTTTTTATTGCTTATAGTTAGTTTGTAATTTCAGTTTGTGTTTCTGATAAACGTTTTGTGAACTGAAGCTTTGGCTTCAGCGGTCATGGCTTTTCATTTCAGTGCATCACCACATGCAATATCATGTCTGTGATTTAAATTGCCAACATTTTCTATCAATTAACATCCATGCCTTGGACTATGGTCTGCAGAATATCAAATATCTTCAAAGTATGATTACAAGCTTCTCCTGTTCCTACCTTCCAGAGAACGAATGCTACTCTGCAGCTGCAGGAATCAGTGTTTATTTACCAACTGTGATACTGAACAGCCCATCTCTGCTGTGGAGCTTGTGTTGAAGCTTCATATTATGGCTAGATTTATTCCGGCTAGGATCTGGATTAGTTCCTTAAGTAGCTTTGTTCCTTTGATGATGCTCTTTTTTTCTGTTTTTTTTTTGTGGATTCCGGACTGCCTGTTTGGATTGAGTCTACCTGCACATGGTCTGTTTACCTAATCCAGAGACTCCGGCTGTACGCCCTCGTGTTTTATTTCCATTCCCCAAATCTTAAAGCTAATTCAATTTTCTGAAACGACCACCCGTAATTATTTGCAATGTCTGCACAGGCTTTCTGCCTGACTGCGTGCTCCTTATTTGACGGTGCCCTAGCAGAGAGACTAAATTCCAGAGTAAGCACTTTAATTGTGCGCCCTTAATTGCTGTTGTATTAGAAAGCTTAGTGCGTCTGTCATTTCAGAGTCAGTTTCCCCTCCTAAAGCTCCTTGCCTTTGATACACGTAGGACTAGAGTGGGTCATGGAAGTAGATGTAGAGTGGGAAGAGACCGAGTGACGTCACGATTTGAAGCCCTTTCCGTTTCTCTCTTTTCTCACTCGTCTTTTCAAAGCTTTGACTGGCTCTTCCCCCTCAGGTCGTGTGGTGAACGAGATGTGTGGAAAGTGCTGTAAACACAGCAATCGATTGGACAACCAGTGTGTACAAAAATAAAACAAAGAGGAACACATTTTAAAGCAGGATGCCGCTTCCTGGCATTTATACAACGACAATCCGACCTCAGCGGTGTTTCATCGTTCCAGAGATAGGTCTGCGTCCTGATGAAACAGGCCGTTTTGCGACCAGAGATAAATAATCCAGCCAGGGAAGCTTTCACAAGGCAATATACATGCCAGAAATCAGCAAGAACCCAAATCAAAAGGGATTCCGCTGCAGCTTTCTACATAAAATGCTGAGTAAATAAGGCAAGGAGGAATACTGTGCGTTCGTAACCACCATCACTAGTAACTACCAACTATCAATCCCCACAACTACCATCTGCATTACGAAACCTGTGGTCATACCCCAGCCATACGATCACGCAATTACATAAGCAAACAACACGTTTCCTATTTCGCCACAGCCACTACCTGGGTGACATTCAAACACAGGCCTCACTCACTGCGTCCTTTCAACTGCAAATCACTGGGGTCTAATTACCTGCAAATTATCTGCCATTTCACCATCTTGCATAAGATTACGTGGCACATGATGAAATGTCACTAGGGAAGCCTATCAGAGGGGAGCAAAGTCATACAAGCAGAAAATGTGGGCGCTGCTTTGTTAGTGTGATGGCGGTAAAGGGGCTGACGGCTGTCAGAAAGAAAAAAAAACGGCCCGCTAATGCAACTTTCAAACACCATAAGGATGCCCGATTATTTACGTGCCGCTCTGTCCCGTTCCACACATACTGCAAAGGGCATGCTCTAATTTCTCCAACTCGCTTCTCTCCTTGTCCATCTCCCTGCCATCTCTCTCTCTCTGTCTTCATTTCTCTTCTCTCCTTCTCAATCTTCTCTGTCTCTTTCTCTGTCGTTCCCTCCCATGTGCCTCTTTCTCTTCCTTCCTTGTTCCCTCTCTCTCTCGCTCCTTTTCCCTTTGTCCCCAGAGTCACCTTTCTCTCTCTGTCACAGGACAGAAAGAGTTTCATCAGCGACTCAAGCTTGCTTACTCTCCCTCTCTCCCTCTCTCTCTGCTGGGGTTGCAGCATGGCCACTGGAGCTGAGGGCCCACCACTAAGACGATTCTCTCCAAATAACAACCACAGAAGGATATTCACCTCTTCATTCCATGATGCAACTCCCACCTTTCGGTCCTGAGAGGGGCCTGAAGAGGTTTCTCCTTCATAACGTCAGCGCTCATGTGTCGGGAAGGAACACTGCTTTTGCGACCAGTACAAATTATTTATGCACTAATCTATAAAACTGCGGGGCTGAGCTGTAAGTATCTAACAGTTATCCCAAAACCGTGAGAAAAGCAAAGAAAAATCTCTTGTCGCTTCGTTGTTTCCTTTCGTAGCCCTTTAATTCCATCCACTGCTCCAGTGATTATTATGTGCTTACAGAGACATCAGGCTCCCTTTTGCAGTTGCTGTGGCTCACATTAAACATTAAGTGTGCTGCTATAAATGTACTCCTATGGTTCTTAAGGGCATGACTCGGCTGTGCTATGTAAGAGCGAGCCTCGGGCCAGTTTTATACCGGCTGGTGCATTTCCTCCATTAGGCCAGGCTGCGCAGATTAATAATTGTCATGCCCATGCAGTAATGCGCCGCAATAAACATTACCCTGGCAGATCTATGACGGACATAAGCGAGGCAGACAGCCTGTCTGCATAGGTGCAAAGTGTTATTCCACACACATAAACTCGAGTGGACGTATATGAGGCGTGTTAAAGTTTTTTTTTGACAGTAAATTAAGCCGCAGCGACAAAAGCCGAAACCGGAGCCGCCCGCTCAGAGATTGTGATTAGCTTCTAGTGGCTTATGTGAATCATCACTGAAATTGCTACATGTGTAGCGTGAAACAGAGGACACAATGGACATTCTGTTGCTGACCGCTCAGGAGAGGTAACCTGAGCCCCCACGCTGCCTTGAAAGTGGCTCAAATATGCATCGGAGGCCCTATCCCCACCACCCCACCACCTCGGCCCCCTCCTCTTCCTGAAATGACTTCAGTGAGCGAGTCGGCCTCGTATTGCCGACGAGCGGGATCAAGTAAAAAGGCCCTATTCATGTCCAGTGTCAGCCCAGAGGACGAAATAAAGAAAATGAAAATCAATATGACACAGAGATGTTCATTAAACTCTGAGCCAAGCTTCCAAAACAAAACAGGCCACCGTTCCGGAGCCTTTTCAGAATCGTTCCACAATCATTCCGCAAGTGAGACACTGTGGAGAGCTCTAATCCCACGGGATCAACCAGGGCAGATGCTTTAGGCTCGTGTGGGGTCCGCCACAAAAGAGCCAGGGGCCTGAAAGCCAAGTGCTACCTCTTATTAAAGTGCAACAACATGGCGTGCATTCATCATCTTTCCATTGTGTGGGACAGAAATCTGTCTGAATCAAATGTCATTTATATTTGCTTCTTTCCGCCCGCAGCCTGGCAGGATAATGAGGAATAGGGTCGTCTGCAGGCCATGTGCTGCATTAGCATGCTTAAACAAAGCAGACAATACATGGCAAGGATAAAGTGAGAACCAGTACTGACCCTTCTCTGACACGGAGCGTTATCAGCACTAACAGCAAATAGCAATTAATTGATAAATTATTCCGTTCAAAGGCTCTGTTGCTTTCAGCTGTCAGCCATCGCAGGCAATAAGTCTTCTCCGGTCTTTCTGCAGGCTACACAAGGCCTTGATTGATTAAAGTAAACGAAACAAACCACTTCGGCTTCGGATTTCACACCCTCCGTCGCCTGCATTCATCAAAACCTTCTGCCGAAAGGACGCAGGCCAACAGCTGAAGATGGAATCTATATTAACACGAAGCAAACAGAGCGGCTCTTCCCCGTTCACTTTTACACTCATGCAAAAAAACAAAACCAGCGGACAGACCACTCTTTTGGGTCGGAGACCCGGGAATGTCTTTGTGTTCAGTGTGAGCTGTCGTAAGAGTCTCAGAAAATTGGATGGGACCGGGGTTTACCTGCTAGAAACTGCAGGAGCTGAGAGTGAAGCACGGCCTCTTGATAGTCATTTGAATGTAAATGTGGCAGCTGTTGTTCCTGATCCTCACTTTGAGAATACACAATGTCTAAGTCCACTGAAGTGAAGGACAAGCTTTTCACCAACTAGTGACTAGAGAGAGAGAGAGAGAGAGAGAGAGAGAGAGAGAGAGAGAGAGAAACATGGGCTCGCAAAATGCCTGAATCGCATTTCATCCAACAACCAGGTTACACTTCACATTTAGGAGAAAAGGCAGTAGAGCTCTGACAGCTGCATGGCACCAAGAATGTGTCTCCCTGAATGAAAATTTCCCTTAGATTAACCAAGTTTTGCTCAGAGAGAGAGAGAGAGATAGAGAAAGAGAACGAGAGAGAGAGAGAGAGAGAGAGAGAGAGAGAGAAATATCCTTCATTCAGCAAATCACAACACTTCAGTGCTCCGTTGACCAGTCACTGTTCAGTGATTTTGGAAATGAAGACAGCTCCTTTTTTCCCCCCTTCCCTCCCAGCTCTCGAGTACAATAAAATGTTATCTCGACAGGACGCCATTAGTTCTGTGTGCGATAAATCACTGTGTGACAGACTGCAACTTCGACTAAACATAATGCTTCAGGCAAGCAAACGCAACCCACGCCCCCTCCTCTCTCCGCACGCCCCACACTACATGTAGAGAAGGTGAAAGGGTGGCTACGCATTAATGGCAAATGGTGGCAATGAAGAATGTCACGCCTCAGACACAGGGCTGATGACCGAGTGTGTGGGAATGAGCTAATAACCCTAAAATGAGGAGCCAATGAAGCTTTATTTACAGTCCACTCCACGCTACTCTCAGATCAACATAATCTGTCTATAAACAACATCTGCCATTTTCTTGCTTCTCAGTTTGTTTGACCCGAGGTTTAGTGGTGCTGAGCCCGGCGCAGCAACGACAGAGGCTCTATTCAGGGAAGCATCACAATGATTGTGTAATTTTATAGTTAAAATACTACCTAGCATCCCTTTAACTTCCATATATGGATGGACTGCATGCCCAAGGTATTAAAATAACTCTCCTAGTTCTCCTGTATTAATAAGATTTATCCCCCCCCCCATGTTACAGACAGTGTGTTAAGATATGAAGGCCACTGACATATTGTTTTGACTGAAGTATCATAGGAGTGCAATTAGCAAACCTCCCCAGTCGCTAATTGCAAAATCTCATGCAAGCTGTTGGGTGTTTTCACAGAGAGCTTCACTGGTAATTTTATTGCAAAAGAAATGTTGTCTTTAAAAGCGAGTTTGACATCTTAAGGAGACATCTTACAGAATATCTAAGTGACATCAATCTAGTTCAAGGTTCTGTTATTCTTCCTTTCATTTCAGGGCACATGACTGCACACCCTCAGAATGAGAAGCAGCCCTGACCTCTACGGGGACGAACCACATTCCCAGGCCACAGAGCATCACTAACATTCAGCTCTTCTAATGTCACAGACCTGCGTCTGTTAAATCAAAAAGTGTAACGTCATCGCGATTAAGGGACAGCGATACCCACTGTGGATTCCCTCAGAAGACTCCTGTTCCATTTGGTTAACGTGCATATGGTGGGCCATTCTGAAAACCGCATCGTGGCACTGTCTGTTATGAACAATTGGAGTTTTATAGAGCAGCAGAGCCATATATCATATCCTGGTAATCACATGTGTTGGGGCGGTATTTATAGCCCTGTAAACAAAGATACAATAAAAGCTTAATTACTTTAGCAGAAAATACGGGTCACACAAATTTCCCATTGATCTGACATGGGGCAGTGAGCACACAGTAGGTCATGGCTGTAATGCACTTCATTGATTTGGCTTTGCATGTATACACTCTTTTATAACCACAGGCCACCTCCCCACAAGCCAATAAAATCACTTGCCTTCACCCCACTATCCAGTAACGTTCCCTCTGCAGAACCACAGGCCACGCCGAGCCACGCTGAAGGTCAAAGGGATTTGTGCTCACCAAAATGAGGGCGCTGATGAGAGTTCTGATTACATCCTCCATGAACTGCTGAAAGATCTCAGTGTTCTATTCCTGAAAGTCCATTCCACACCATATGGTGTTTGAAGCAACATGTGTCTCCATTAGGACACAGCCTTCAACACTTGTTCTCACAGTAGTAGACCGTCAATAAGCAGCATGTATTTTTTTTCATGTAAGCCAATATTTTAAAACTGCATTCCGTATTTGGATGATATTTATTGGATTTTGACTTCAGAAACCCAGTCCTGTTAGATGTCTTATCAAATACAGCTTTATTTTCTTCATAAACATCTGTATTCTTTCACTGAAACCACATTCCATAGAGCACTGGCAATAAGTAGGTTATCTTGTTAAATTAGTTATCTCTGGGTTACAAAGAGCACAAACTTCCAATTATGTTCCATCAAGGGGAGTTCTGCTATGGTCCAACGCTAACGTCCCCACAAGCCAGATTCCTGAAGAATCCTGAGTATATTTGTGTTTAGAATCCAAAATGGCTGCCCACACATCAACAGTGTGTAAAATCAGTAATATTGCTTATATTACTGATTGCTTAATTTTGCTTATATCTATTTAAGTCTATTAAATTAGTCATACACGCAGTTCTATCCAACTTCTATATGTGAATGTGATTCCATGCTGCTTGGATGTGTAAAACATCACAATATCACATAAACTGTCATCAGCTGGTAACCGGTATTGCTAACGATGCTAACCAGGAACAAGCTAACAATGGGGCATAGGTTCCCAGCTCTAAAATCTGACTTATGAAGTAAATGGAACAAAGCAAACAACTGCAAATTGATTGTGATTTAAGGAAATATACCTTAGCCTTAGATTGTTCTCCCAAGTATTTACATTTGTGAATAGTTCTCATAATTTTACCTAATACAAAAATGGTGCTGCACCAAGTGTATACAAAGCTTTGTTTAAAATATAGGTGATATAGTTTAGCTACAGAATTCAAAATGCGTGAAAATATCATCTCTATGAACCCCCTGAACTTCATCAAAGGTGAAAATCATCAAGCTACTGGGAGAGCTACTGGGAAGGCTCACTCTTCCTTTCATGAAACCTCATGCTATGCCATTTGATGCTCTACAACAGCATGTCCCCAGTGAGCTACTTTCTTGATTAGCTGTTCCCCCACTTTTACATAATACTCAGCAGTGTTCCGTTAGTGGGCAGTAAGCGTACAGTTGTAAGTATTTTTAATATTAGCTCAACATTAGGTGGTCATGCATTGGTTCCTCTTTTAAAAGACCAGGTCCCCATCTGGCTATCAAGTTCAACCAAAAAAAAAAAAAAAAGAAGCAGCAAAAGTGTTCTCACGGATACATCAGTGCAGGTTTCAGAGAAGTGGTCAACCAGCAAAAGCCCCCCTCGGAACTGGCCGCCTTCTAAACACAACGATCAAATGGTTGTGGCACTGCAGGGATAAAAGACCTAGCAGGGGTGCAATTCTCTACCTCTTTAATAAGAGGCAGGAGCAACAAAAGGACAATGAGCCACACTTCCCCACAGCCTGTCTGTCTACTTTGCAGTGAAGTCTCCTCCTTCTCTAAGTAGCTGTGAAGTCTCCTCCGCAGTTATTACATGAGAGACTGCGCATCTCCGCTGGAAGACACACAAGAGAGCGCAGGCAATTCATTGGTTCGCTTCCATCATTGTTCAGTCTTATTGCAAAGTCTCAGACGGCTTCAAACAAGACGCTGCTTTATGAAATGTCAAAGTCAAACGTTGGAACAATATTCAGATGGCTTAGAAGGTGGCGATTTGGTCAGTTTGGACATAGGAATTTGACACGCCTCTGCTTTAACAGCTTTAAGGCTGATTTCACACACTCCTGAACGCGCACACCTCGCTGTAACACACGTTTCAGCTTTATTCATAACTAAATAACTTAGCAAAATGTAGACAAAGGTTTAAAAAAAAAGGCTGAGCCATTAACTGTTTCTCTATTGCAAATATAAAAAGAAATTAAAAAGGAATTTTAATTCATAGTAACACTATTTAACATAGTGCTAAGAAATTTAAATGAAGAAATTCCCTAAAGCATGGTTTATGATCTGACGAATTCAGTCTTTATAACTTCCAAATGCTCTGTCTTCTTTGAGAACAACTGGGAAAAAAATAAACCACATTGAATTTACGGTTGCAATATTGGACTGAACCATCACAAGTATATATTTCCACCACATGGTTCGGATCTATTGTGAAAACTCGATGTTTGAAAGAAGAGAGAGAGAGAAAAAAAGAAAACTAAGGCTGAGGTTTTGTCCGGGAGACTACAAAGACCGAGTTGTGTCCATTTTCCTTCTTTGCTTTTCATGCAAAGCTCTTGTGTTCTGCTTGTGTCCCTGGGTGCTCATCAACTTGGACCATGACAAGCAGGAGAATACAAGGCTGTGCTCGAAAGGTCACTCTCTATGGGTGCCCACCAACTTCAGACTCATTTATTGCCACTAACCAAGCGCTTCACACCACGCCAGAGAGCGTGTGATTTAAATCCAGAGATTCAGGGCTACAGGCCCCACTACAAGCGGCGGGAGCTACTCGTTAGTGCGGAGGGCAGAGGAGCACAGCCATAGCACGCCGTGCTCAATAGCTGGGACACAGGAGGGTGTTTAGCATTCTGCAGCAGCCTCCATTTGGAGAATAGTCAGTGGGCAAAAGAAAGTTTTTTTCCTATTGTGTAGTCTGAAACAGTACAGAGCTACTTGACTATGGGCTTAAGCGTCGAAATGTATTCAGTGCTAGCATATCTAAGAATGGAAAATAAGGGCAATACGTGAATTGCAGGAGAAGCAGAAGCCTTCATGATTAACACCCTAAATCAATGCAGAGTCTTTCCAGTCTTACACCCCTCCACCTTCTCTAGCTTGAATAATGCCAACAGGAATTAATTACAGGGATCTTTAATGGGTATAATTTAAAAACAACAAACGTTAGTGCTCTCACTAACAACCCACAGCACAGCCGCTAGTTAAACACATGTACTGTGAACGATAGAGTTGATCAGATCCTGTCTTAGAACTGATTCACAGTTTGATCAAAACTACATTTTCACATTTGAATTGAAAGTGTTACATTTTAATTAAACAAGTTTTAAGTGAGGGATCCTCACCCAACACAGCAGAGGTGAGCAGTGCACTACAGTTTAACCACTCAGGCAGTGCATCTGTGATTTAAGTGAAAGAGAAATGCTCAGAACTTGCTTCAGAAAACGTATAGTATACAACATTTAAAACACTATTGAGAACAGTCCAGTCTTCACAGGGAAACGCTTTTAAAAGTATGGTGTAGCACTGCGTATCACATCAATGTGCTGCTGGAAACAAAACATTGTATCTCCACAACTCTAACTTTAGGAGGGAGTTGTGAAAATAAACAAAATGAAAGGGAAATGGAAGTTTATGTAACACGATGCTTATCCGTGTCATTTGGGACATTTCAAAACACTACAAAATGGTTGTAATGTTGCAGTTTCTTTACAGAACACCCCACACCCCAAAAACCTGGAGATACAATGTTTTAGTTGAACCGTTTATGTAAATTAGAGTGCAGTGTAGTGCCGAGGGTAGTCCAGTGTATGTTAAGTACGACTTACAAAAGCAGTAATAAAACAGTAGGTAGGAGAACGTGGGACAGTGAGGTCACAGTTTTCTTTTGTTATGTCACAGTGCGGGACGACGGTGGAGTGGCTGTGTGTCAAAACCTTCCCGCGGAATCAGTGAGCGGATCCGGCTAAAGATGCGAAGACTGCGCATCCCGATTCCACTCAGCCTCGCGCTCTCTCAGCTGGAGCAGAGCGAAGGAAGCGGCAATGAAATTACAAAGCGAGCTAAAATAAAGCCGCGTTTGAACTGTAAGTAAAGCAGGGCGACTGGAGGTGGCAGGCGAGGCGTGTGCTGCTCAAAGCGGAGGGGCATACCGCCGAGAGAGGTCGGGTATACGCTGAACCCGTTTAAACTGTGGTGTAGGCGGGTGAATGGTGAAACATGCAGCCGTACCATGAAGCAGAGAGGGGAAGGGAAGATAATGAAAAGAGTGAGATAGATAGATAGATAGATAGATAGATAGATAGATAGATAGATAGATAAGAGAGAGTCGTGGCCCATCAAAGCCAACACGAATCAGGAGGGGCACGGGGGGGAGATCAACTTCTACTCACACTGTGAACCGCAGCTTCGGATATTGTCAGTAAAACAACGCGACGAAGAGCCACAAGCGCGAGGAGTGCCTTTACACCCTCAGACCACGCTGCAAGTTCGCGGGATAGTCTTTCCAGAGTGAGGGGAAAAGGCTAGGAATAAATAACTGCACCAAAATACCTGCACCCTAAGCCTGGCCTGGTAAAGCATAACCCCGCAGCATTTGTCTCAAAGATGCGAAGAAATCAGGAGCTTACCATTCTGAAGAAACATCCGTCCGGCGGAGGCAAAGCGAAGAAAACAAACCACTCGCTGGCAGCAGATAGATAGATACACAGCGGAGAAAGGTAAGCAAAAAAATGTGCTGTGTGCGCGTGAGTGCGTGTTCTGTAGTTGTTCTCACGCGTCTATTTTATCATCCCCCGTTCAGAAAACATCAGCAGAACGTGAGGCAAAAACGTCCACGGAGCGATAGCCACATCTCAGGGACAAAACCGAGGCGAAAAGGAGCGTCAGCTTGGGGTTGTTGTCGCTCGGAAAAAAGCCTCAGAAGCTCCAGCACTCAGGCACTATCCGTCCACACATGACTGAGCGCTGTGAATGAGGCAGAAAGCGCAGGGAGGAGGTGAGTGCTGGAGAATCACAAACGCCCCCCACACCACAAGCTCTGCTCAGCGCGCGGCGCGTACCATGAGCGCGAGAGAGGAGGGGGTGGGGGCGCGGGCTCACGCTCACAACACCGACACTAATGCGGGGGAGACGTTCGGCCCTACACAACATACAGAAGACAAAATTAACAAAGAACTACGAACAAGCGACACCTGCGCGGAGGGGGGGATGAGCCCACCCTGTCCGGGAGAGGGCAGGTACAATGGGGCTGGTTACAACAATGGAAGAGTGGTAAACACCAGTGCTGCAATCACCCTAGTGGGATTTGGGAAAAAAACAACATCTAATCTTACAGATGTGTAATCTGTAGGATTTCCCACCTTGCCCAGCTTTATAATAAAAACATAATGCTCTTATCTTTGCAAAGGGGTTGGATTATCCCCCACTGACGTTTTTGTTGTTGCATGTTTTATATGCTTTTCTTTTTTTGTTTGTTTTTTTGAGGGATGAAGGCTATATTTTTTTCCTTGATGAAAGGGGTTGTATATTTTTATTATAATATGAATATTATAAGTATACGAAGGTTATTTTTGGGTAAAAGGAAAATCTGACCTTTCAATCTGTGTAAATTGCATGCCATACCTTATCATTTCTTGCCGTCCACTCACAAAGCTGAGGTACACACTTAGATTGAGGACTAACTTGAACTGTACAAAGAAAAGGGCGGCACAGTGGTGCAGCAGGTGGTGTCTCGGTCACACAGTTCCAGGGACCTGGAGGTTGTGGGTTCGAGCCCTGCTAAGGGTGACTGTCTGTGAGGAGTTTGGTGTGTGACACTCCTCATGATTCCTCCGGGTGTTCCAGTTTCCTCCCACGGTCCAAAAACACACACTGGATTGACGACTCAAAAATGTCCGTAGGTGTGAGTGAATGTGAATGTGTGTTGCCCTGTGAAGGACCGGCGCTCCCTACAGGGCCCCCTCTGGATGCACAATGACCCTGAACTAGATAAGCACTTACAGACAATGCATAAGTGTATGAATGTACAAAGAAAAGGAAATTCAACAGCGAAAACAACTCAGAAGAATGGACTTAATTATTATCTTAGTCTTGCTCACCTGACCTCTTTGCACATTAAACTCTTGGAAATATTGTAAGTAGACTTCCACTATTTATATTTGAGTACCCTTGGTATCATGCGGGGGTGGCACGGTAGTGCAGCAGGTAGTGTCTCAGTGACACAGCTCCAGGGACCTGGAGATTGTGGTTTCAAGACCCACTCCGGGTAACTGTCTGTGAAGAGTTCTCCCTGTGTCTGTGTGGGTTTTCTCTGGGTGCTCAGGTTTCCCCCCATGGTCCAAAAACAAACATTGGTAGGTGAATTGGCGACTGTAGGTGTGAATGTGTGAGTGTATGTCACCCTGCGAAGGACTGGCGACCCCTCCAGGGTGTGTTCCCACCTTGCTCCCAGTGATTCCAGGTGGACTCCAGACCCACCGCGAACCTGAACTGGGTGGTTTCAGACAATGAATGAATGAATGGTATCATGCATCTTTCAAAACACAGTCCAGGCTAAAACAATGTTTATAATTTCAGTACGAGTAGGCGGAGCTAAACTAGGCTGAAGAGTTGTGTATCAATAAATCATTCAAATCATAAAACAATGAATTGAAAACAAGCCATTTTACAGGCGAGCTTTCATCTAGGTATTGTGTGAACTAAAAGTGAACCATATTTTTTGGAATGGCATTGTTTACAGACAACTTCAAACTTATGAATCTCCTAAAACACACTCATCTTCTTTACAGTAAAGGTTCTTTAGGAACCATTATGTGTGCATTATTTATTATTATTATTATTTTTACTAGGTTGCCAATACATCTGTGGGTTTACTGTGTCAGTGAACAACCTTATTGGACTGCTTTCTAAACTACATTTTTATTGGTGTCTTTTGTCTTCAAGTACAGCCGTCTGGAGATATGGTTATACTAGCATTAGACGACATACTGATTTGTTATTAATGCAGTCAGAATTGCATTTGCTTTATGTCATGAGGTGATGGACCTCTCCATTGCTGACATATTGGAAGCAGGATCTTTTAACTAAGAATAAATAGACTAATGGGGCGATTACCAGAGAACGTTTCATTAGATCAGTGGCTGATTTATGAGAATCAGAAAGGTCATTGTCTACATTTAGCTTAGGTTAACATAATATTGCTTTCCAAAAACAAACTAAAAAATAAATAAAATAAAAACCAAACACGAGAAGTATCTCCAAATGGCAGCTTTCCTTAAAACCGCTTGTATACACCTCATAGATGTTTTTTTAAAGAGCACTTTTGGAGCATTTCTATTGGTCTGTTCTTCTTGAAAGATTTGTACAATATAAAACACAATATCTGTGTGTAAATGATAAAAAAAATATATATAAATGGCTAAGATTTTTGAAAATTAATTGTACAACTCACAAATCAGTTTTTAAATGTGTTCTTGACCTCAGGATTTAGGAGCGACACAAGTGCATTTGAAGAGGAAATCTCAGGTTGCCTTTTCTTTCAGCAACCCAGTTGGAACCTCTGACACCAGAGTTTTGTAGGTTAGCCAAAGACAGAACTTTTGCGTTGTCCCACCTGACATTTCTTTTGTTGGGGGCACGGCATTTAAGTGAGTCCTGCCTCCAAAATCCAGGCCCTTTCTCCTCATCCTGGCTTCTCCCCCAAGGCAAGAAAGAATGGTCAAGGGTCCCTATCCCAGCAAGTATGTTTGGTTACCCTGAGAACAAGGCAGAGGCCAGGAGGTGGTATGTGTGTGGTTCAATTCACTGCATTATCCTCAGGCAGCTAATCTGGACCAGGCTTAGGCTTCTTACTGCTCACTGGCTGTGAATAGATGAGTGAAAAGTTAAATATTCTTTCAAATGGAAAACCGCCGGCCAAGCCGGGATTGTGATCGTGTCACCGTGGGATTTGGAGACCCCTCCGTTGACATAGGCAACAGGAAGACGAGCCCAGGCTCATTATCACCACTTCCATATGTGCCTCTACACACCCCGGTGCACAGCCGAGCTTGGGAGCCTTGACTATCTGTGATTAATAAAAGCAGGCAGTGTGAAAGTAAATGGGAGAGAAACACACTCCAAATTTGCTTAGGCCTAGTCGCCGTAATGTACGATTCTCACAGCCAGGGCCTGTAATGAAAATAGAGTTTTATATTAGCTTTGTGTAACGTTGCATCAGCTGGGCTTTTCTCATATGTATGCTGCAGGAACAGTGGATTACTTCTTGTTCTGACTTCAGGATTTTCATATCAAAAGCAGAGAGGAGAAAGCAGATGTAACTGAAATAAATTCCGATTTTGACTTGTCACATTCAGTAACTGGGAAGGGAAAAAAGCTGAACAGCAAAAGTGTTTCTTCACTTCAGTGCCTCTTATTTCCGAAGGCCTGGTGGATAAAATCACAGATATATTTTTAAGTATCTCTCAAGCTATTCTGAAAGATACATTACAACGTGCAAAGTATATTAGATATGTTGCTGTGATTTTGAGGTCCTGGACAAAGTCTCAGACACATGAACAACGCCCTGCCTTTATTTAAGAATGTTCAGAAACTGTGGAACATAAATCTACATTTAAAAGTTTGCTTATAATATATACCAACAGGTAGGTGTTTCACATATATCTTCATTCGGCAGTTACCGAGGATTTATGAAAACACCAGAAGCACATTTAAAGTGAGATATTGCCAAAATATTGCAGGCAGACAAGGTTTTTGTCACATCATGTTTCAGATTTTGGGAAATAGACATGTGTAACATTTCTTCTCTTAAACTGTTGACACAAAAAAGTCAAAAGGCAGAGACATATAATATTTGCAGGGTGTGTTTTTTCTGTTTTCATTTATTATATCTTACCCTCTCTTTCCAAACTTTTCCAAAACCTCAGCAAAGCCTCTAAACACACTCCCAGCAACCCTGCCATGCCCTGCATCACTGAAAGGGTTTAGACTTTATAAAACAAACCAACAGCATTTAAGCCTATTTAGTGCCACTGCACCCCTCTTTTCTCCCCCTACAGGGAAAGTATACATTTTCATAGTGTTTAAATCATCTTCCATATTTAAGCAATAAGTGCTTTTTAGATATGAATGAGACAGATTTAACAAACTGAACAAATGAAACATTTTCAAGTGATTAAAATTGTAAGGAGCCCTGTTAATGCCCCCTTGTGGCCCCAGTATCCCTTTTCCATCAAAACATCTTTGGTTCTGTCCGGTGAAGTGGCCCATGTTTTCACCAGTTTTGATGAAAACCAAGGATCCTTCCTCAGGAGGGACGTTGCTGGACTCCAGAGTTGCTGTGAGTATATTCAGTGCAAGTGCCAGAGATATATGATGCATGTATGTAAATATTACTGAACCATCCTAAAGAGCTTGTGAACAATAACGTGAAGTAGATACAACGCACCTCGTTTTGTGCTGACCACAGCCCCAGAAACCACAGAATGAGCACATTCCTGTTTTATTTATGTTTATTTGTTTATTTAACATGCTGTAAATGACCCGCCAGCTCCACTGTGAGTGCTTTATTTGAGGGTCTGTGTTCTTTCTGTAGCTTCTTTATCTCAACACACCCAAGAAACTTGTCACAGTTCGCACTGAAAAGCCTCCTATTCTTTGGTTCCAACTTGGAACACACTTTTCTGGTTACGAATGGGAACCAAACCAGTTCCTTTACTGTGAAAAAGGGCTACAGGTGTACATGGCTTGCAGTTGGATACGTGCTGATCTAAATATAACTTCAATTAGCTTTATACTAATAACAAAAATTATACAAACAGTGCACATTCTCTGAAATCTCACACTGATACAGTCCTGAGGCCTATTCCTCTCAGCTTTTCCCTACATTCATAACAAACATCGAACACCATCCTGGACCAATCATACAGCCACCACATCTATTCATACTACCACAAACACAACAGTATGGACAGCTCAACACACTCAGAGGAGAATGTTAAGAGTCACTTCTGTCAGCTAATAGATGCCAATGTAAGGGCCACTCAGCTGTAATCTTGGATGTCAGACCATGGATGACTGTGGCGTGACCAGATAATTAGTCTTCTCTGACCACTGATAAACAAAGACACTACTCACCAAGTGGTGCAACAGTCAACTTTCATATTGATAACTCCTGACGAGCTCCTCTCTGGCCTGAGGGGAGTATCGAGCGGGTTCGTGCAGAAGCTCAGGTGACAAACCAGGCCTAAGTGCAACAGAGACTGTACATAATAGGAATGGTGCTCTGCTCTCCACATGAACCTGTCAGTTAGCCTTACCCTCACATTGGATCAGTCTGGGTCTGAGAGCCACAGCAGCAGCAGCATCAGAGCTCTGGCCTGGCTCCAAGCCTGGAGTCCTGGAGGACACAAAGGGAGCGGTGCTGCCAGGTCAGTGAAAAGTCCGCAGGCACTGGGCACCCTGCTGAGGGCGTCCTACTGCGCTGCTCAACTGAAAATGCCTGCATGCCTGCGATTGTGTGCAAGAGCAAAAAAAGTTGCTGCAATGTGAAGAGAACACACTGCTGCTGTATCAGTCTATTTAAGTGCAGGAAACTAGTATCCCCATGGAAACCAATTGTTCAGTTACACAACTAGATTAAGAAAGTACAGTTCAAATGAGTCATTGGGAAGTGTTTTTCACCCAAAAAACCAAATGAGAACATCCAGAAGCAACGCTTTATGTTGAGTCACTGTTCTGAGGCCACTCAGATATAGAACGCTTAATATTAAACTAATCAGACTTCCAGGGATATTTGTTATTTGTCCAAATGAAGTGTACCTATATTATTTCATTCATTCATTGTCTGAAACCACTTATCCAATTCAAGGTCACGGTGGGGCCAGAGCCTGCCCGGAATCACTGGGCGCAAGGCATGGACCACGCCCTGGAGGGCGCCAGTTCTTCACATCACTTTACACACACTCTCACACACCTACGGTCGCCAATCCACCTACCAATGTGTGTTTTTGGACCGTGGGAGGAAACTGGAGCACCCAGAGGAAACCCACACGGACACAGTGAGAACACAACAAACTCCTCACAGACTGTCACCTGGAGCGGGACTCGAACCCACAACCTCCAGGTCCCTGGAGGTTATATATATATATATACCCAAGACTCTGAGACCCTGGAGATCAGTACTGCATTGATGCAATGCATCAATGCAGTACTAATCTCCAGGGTCTCAGAGTCTTGGGTTCAAGAACACATGCTTGTATGTGGATTCTCTGTGTAAATTTGTATGAGTGTGTAGTGCCCTGTGATGGACTAATGCACTGTGCACTGTGTGTTCCTGCCTTGCATTCAGGGTTTCCAGGAGGGCTCCAGACCAGCAAAAAGGGGGACCCTATGATGCTTCAGCCACGGGGAACAGTAGTTATTGAGGCCATAATTTGCCTTGCTGTCTTGGTTTGTATGGATGGCCATTTGAAGGCTGGTGAGATGGCGTTTAATCAGGAGAAAAGTGTGGGGATTACTAAGTATTGTAAATAAAGTTCAGCAAAATCTTGGGGAAGTTATAATAATAAAAACATGTTCAGATTAAAATTTCTTGAATAAATCTCTGAATTGCCTCAGACCCTGCACATGTTTGTCCCAATCCTCCAGACCCATGTTTCTATGCCAGAGTCTTCCATTGAGCTCATGGTGCCCAATGCCAGTAGTCAGATAGAACCATATAGAGCCTCCTGTCTTGCGCTTTATACCTCATTTCCAAGTGTTGGCCAGGTGGATATGAGCCCACAGGCACTCTGGGCTTTATACCCTTCTAGCAAACACTTGGCGTTGGGTATTAAGACCATAGGCTCATGTGTGATACAGAGTTGTGTAAAGCCCTTCAGCACTGAACTGTGGGTCAATGTAAATTGTAAATACACTGAACACCATCCAGTTCCTTCAGCATGACTTGGCATGGCCAAAGCAAATCATCCAACATCAATAACTGACCTCACTAATGCTTCTGTGACTGAATGCAATCGCATTCTCACAGATGTTTTCACAATGTGTCACCATCTAGTACAAGCCTTTCCCAAAAGAGCAGAAGCTATTACTGCAGCAAAGAAGCAGCAGAAATTCTATTAATACCATTGATTTCAGAAAGAACACTGGATGAGTAGGAGTCTGAAACTCTTGGGAACATCAACTTATTATTCTCTATCTCTAGCTTGTATTTTATTTTTCCTTGATTTTTCATCTTGAATATTTGTTAATAGGCTTGTGTACGTCTGGTCTGCGTCTATAGAGAGCATAAAGTACACATTTCTAGTCATTTTTTGAGTCACTTTTACTTTGTCCATTGACTGTTTGCTGAATAAGGGTCTGATGTGTCTTATTTTTAGACAAGGTGCATGTGCGTTAAGAGACCTACATTACATGCACCATAAAACCCTTAATTAAGATTGGCTTGGCTGTATTCTCTTGCTCTCTCCATTAATGAGATAATCAAACCTAATCATTGTAAAACTCACGGGGAGAGAGGGGACCTTTTTCCAACAGCACACCATAGATTTCACAGGGAAACGTTTACAGATCCAATAATAATGTACATTATATTGCCAAAATGTTTCTTCTAAAATCACGTGTTTGTCCCTGTTACTGCAGTAACAACCTATACTTCACTGGAAATGGCAGTGAGCATTTGACTGCACTCAGGGACTGCTGGTGGACTACTTACAGGATAATAACCTCCACTCCAACTCACCCCAACATTTACTAAGAGCTTCACCACACTCGTGAACACTTTGAAAGCTGTAGAGCCAGCTCTTAGGGGATTACACATGGCTTTTGGGATGGTGATGCAGGCTCATGTGCAGTTGCTCCAGAACATTTTATTGGCAGTGCTTTTCTAAGATGATTGCACAGTGTGCAGCAGTACTGCAGAGCCAAAATGGAGTAAAAGCTAACAGTGTAGCAACACGGTAAGCAAAGAGTTTATATAACCCAGCCCAATCTGATTGTGTAATGGTACACATAGTCACTGTCAGTCTGGAGGTTGGAACACATGGCATATATATATATATATATATATATATATATATATATATATATATATATATTATTATTATTATTATTATTATTATTATTATTTTATATGTACATTTATAAATAAATAAATAAATTGGGGCATGGGCTACACTGTAGAATTATTGTTCTCCATTAAAGCAGTTCTAAAGCTCTCCCTGAAATGTTACTCAATAAATTAATTCTTAAACAAAATCATTAAAACCGAGATATCATAATAATTTAAAAAGGGCAGTTACCTCTAGCCAGTTTGTCATGCATATAACACTACATATTTACATCCCTCCCAAAAATACAAGGAAGTACTAACATTTAACCTTAATTTTTGTTATGACATTTTACCGTTAAACATTAGACACTACTAATAAATATATAAATATAATTCCATTGTGTTGGTCCATTGTGTTTCATTCAATAATTTATTGTGGGTTTAAGTCCTGCTCTGGGTTACTGTCTGTGAGAAGATTGGTGTTCATGTGGATTTCCTCCGGGCGCTCCGGTTTCCTCCCACGGTCTAAAAACACACATTGGTAGGTGGATTGGTGACTCAAAATTGTCCATAGGTGTAAGTGTGTGTCACCCTGTGAAGGACTGGCGCCCCCTCCAGGGTGTGTTCCTGCCTTGCACCCAAGGATTCCTGGTAGGCTCTGGACTGGATAAGCTGTTACAGACAATGAATTAATTAATTAATCATTTCAATTGATCAACAGCACCAATATTCATTTATAGTCTGTAACCAATGATCCAGGTCAGTGTTGCAATGTGTCCGGAGCTTTCCCTGTATCACCGTGCACAAGGTGGGAGCACTTATTAGCCAGTTTTTAGCTAATTGCTTCACAATGTACTGTTTGTTTTACCAGTTTTCCAGCCCTGCCTTGATCACACCTCGGCTTTATCCTGTGAAATTGCTATTTGAAGCTACTTGGGTTTTTTGGGGGGGCACAAATATACTTGAGTTTTCTGAGATGAAAAAGCATCTAATTGCCCTGTACATTCAACACGAGACGATGATTTCAAAACGACATGATGCAAAGATCAATAGCTCAGTTAATCCGCATCGAACATTGCCAAGCCGCCTTGTAAACAAAAATCTCCACAGCGACCTCCTCCTGGTATAAACCAGCCATAATGTTTGCCTGTTGATCTAAATCAGGCGTAATGTTCATACATTACGCCTGATATACATACATTACGCGGGCATTCATACTCCTGCATGCCCCCTTTTCCTTGTTGCTAGGCAAGGCTTTGAGTGAAAGAAGAAAATGCCACCTTTGGTTGCGTTTCTCTAAGTGTGTTATTATCAATTGGGCTTTGGCTGGTTAAACACTCTGCTTTAATTATTAGCATGAAGAGTGAGAGAAAAAAAATCCCTTGACTGCAGTACACAGATCACATTCATGCTACAGCAGACAGTGATAGCCATGACCCATCATGGGAAGAGAATGCATTAAGCACATTTAATGGTAATGAAATACCTTTCAGAAGACTGGAGGCTGAGGAAGCTCTCACTAGAAGCGATGCCAAGTGCTACATTCAGCATTTCACCACTTTTAAAACAATATGGGTGTGTGAGTCACAGAGGCCTTCAGATGGCAGAAAAACACTCATAAATCTGGAGTCTCGCGTACACACACCCATTCATTAGACATCTCCAACCACATGTGGTCATTAGTCAGAGAGCATCATTTTCTCATTTGTTTACTTAGAGGCCTTGTGTTTCAGATGCCAAGTGATTTGTTTCTTTGATTGCTCACTCAGGCTTGTCATTTGCTCCTACGGCACCGTGGCCACCTTTCACTGCCAATTGTAGGCTTGTCTCCTCGCAGGAATAGCAATTTTCTCTGGGACGGTAATAGGATCAGGGGCCCTGCACCACTTCCACATGATTGATGAGAGATTAAAAGGATTGTTGAGACTGAATGCACTTTTAGTGCTCTGTACCAGGCATCCATATCCAGAGCTAGTGCTGTGGTTTCCACTCTGAATGAACCATGATGCAATGCTGGAAGAAACGTTAGACAGGCAGGTCTCTGATTTTTTTTAGTCGTAGACCCCCTTTCTAAAGTACTTATACATTTTACATTTAAGAGATTTGGCAGCTTTTATCCAGAATGACTTCAACTGTCATAATGTTTCTGAGAGAGGCAATTAGAGTTAGGGGTGTTGCCCAAGGACATTTATTGGTATAGTGTGGCACTCCTGACTGAGAGTGATATACAACCTGTCTGTAAGTCCCACTGTACCCACCTTGTAGCCAAAATTGGCCATTTTAACAATATGTAATAGCATATACTAGTTTACTACTACTATATTTATATGTGAATAAAGGTGATTTAAAAACCTGACTAAATTACAATTTATTACAGCTCTCTAAAAATGTGTGCAGCTTCACCCTCTTTTATCCCCAGGCACAACACTTTGAGGTGCAAAGCATTAATCCAGACCCCCCTTATTAAACCCAGAGGGGTCACAAGAGCGGTTCTACCAAAAAATTCTGATGCCAACTAATGCTAAGTCCTCACAGAGCGATGGTGAATAGAGGTGTTGCTATATGCCACAGTGCACACGATTAGTTCTCCTGCACAGACCCATCAACCAGTCATTCTGTCTCACTAAAATCACCTTTTACACACGTATCTATGTGCTAAGCTCTAGGGACCTGGAGGTTGATGGTTCAAGACCCGCTCCAGATGGCTGTCTGTGAGGAGTGTGGTGTGTTCTCCCTGTGTCTGAGTGGGTTTCCTCCCACGGTCTGAAAACACACAATGATAGGTGGATTGGTGACTCAAAAGTATTTGTATGTGTGAATGTATCCAGGGTGTGTTCCTGCCTTGCACCCAGTGATTCCACCGCAGCCCTGAATTGGATAAGGGGTTAGAGACAATGAATGAATGAATGAATGAATCTATACCAGTAAGTAACCAATATAAAAGTCAAAATAACAGGGTATGCGTTCTGTATTTCATTAACACAGAAGGGTTTGTGTGTATCACACTGTATTGAGTGCATTTTTACAACTACTGTGTATAACTGAAGGTTAAATAATGTAAATATAAATGATCACTTTCATTCTGAAAAAAAAAAGAGTACAATATGGTCCATTGCTGTCCAATGGTATAGACAAAACAATCAGTGCTGCTGTAGAACTGTAATAGCAGATCTGAAAAATGTCCCTCATATTTAGCATATTTTTATGTGTGAAATATACACGAATGTGTGATCATAATAGGAGTTACTATTATTCATTATTCATTTCTATCAGTACATTTTTCTTTACATTATTCTTAAATTAACTAACAAGACCAACTATATTCCTGTTGTGAACTGATGCAGATTAGGTCCTTGACATTTTGGAAGTTTTATTATGGATGTTGAAAATATACACACCTGAGTTGTGAAGAAGATGTCAGATATTAATGATGACACAGCTGACAGTTATTTCCAAACAATTCCAAACATCTCAAACGTCAGTAAAGAAAATAAAAAGAAAAAAACATTAAAAATGTAATTGTTTTGTATACTGTGATAATTTGTTGACTTTTGCAACTGTATTCCTGCTTTTCCTGTTTAATTATCACCACATGTATCATTATGAAGGTGTATTTGTGACATATTTATAGCAACCTGTAGATTAGGCTGAGAAACGTGGCAGGATTTAAAGAAAAGCAATGCCATTGCAACAGGCAATTAAACAATGTATCATGAAGGCATTGTACAGCGTGTGTCCTTTGTTATCTACTGACAGTGTACATTATACACTTAGTTTTATATACTAATTGCTAAATATGATCAGTCCATAGTAATAAAATGATCCCATTGTTAATTTTATCAGCTCTATCAGTGCACTTTGTGGTTGTGCAGTTACAGGCTGTAGTCTATATTTTGCTTTGCACACTTTGTTAGCCCCATTTTACCTTGTTTTCCAATGGTCAGGGCCCTCTCAGGACCACCACAGAGCAGGTATGATTTGGGCAGTGTGCCATTCTCAGCACTGCAGTGACACTGGCATGGTGTTGTCATGTTAAAGTGTGTTGCACTGATGTGAGTGGATCAGAAACAGCAGTGCTGTTGGAGTTTTAAACACTTTTTTTGTAATCTGTAATTGTAGAATTGCAAAGCTGAGTCAATGGACAATGAGAGTAAAAACAAGGAGGTCACTTTAATGTTTTGGCTGAAAGGTGTTTATAGGCTTTAGTATCCAGATGTTGATCCTTGCTACTTTCAGACCAAATGATACTAATGAGTCTAATGAGTTCTAAAGAGAAACTAGAGCACTCCAATTCCATCAAACGCAGCTTAAAAGGAATATTGTAAAAGCTTAAAAAATATACTACAAATTGACTATTATTGGCCTTTCTCACTCCAACAAATATGCTAATCTCCAGTTCCATATTCTGTAATATATTCAGGATCTTGTCCGTCTTCTTTCCCTCAGCACACCTGTAATACTTATTAAGGGCAGACTGGTATTTTGCCCTGGCTTAGTGAAAACTCATTCTTCTGGCTCAAGTGTTTTCACACGTTTGATGACTAAAATATTCAGTGGAGGTTTAAAATCACATCCGCTGTCAAACCTCTCACTCATTATTTCTACATTTATTGAAGCATAATAATAGTTTTCTAGGTATTTCATCAAGCGAGATGATGATGGACTGAAGGTGGTGGAGTACTATAATAAATCTTTACTTCAATTAAGCCTACTCTTGTTGATCAGCCTCCGTCTCGTACTTACAGGAATATATTTTATCTTTCTTGTGAATTTGAGACACTTAATCATTTCATACATGACAAGGAAACCGTTTCAGAGCAGATAACATTCACATTAATATAACCACTCCAAAGTCTTCTATCCTGAATTAGAAGTCTTCACTATGCACTTGACAGAATGTTCATGAAATAATAATCAGACGTTTAGTTAAGGATGTGTACACTGCTTAATATAATTACATCTGCTGGAGAGTACCCTGTGATTCAGAAGATGAAAAAAGAGATGTTTAAACTGATAGATATGATATCAATGACATAAACTACTATAAACGGTCCAACCTTCCACTAATATCATTCTCAACTACAATAGGCGTTAATTACAAACTATTTATTTAGCAACATTAGCGCACGCACACACACACACACACACACACACACACCAGCAGTGGTGAGCAGTCATCCTAACAACGAGGAAGCAGTTGGAGGTTAGGTCCTTTGCTCAAGGGCACCTCAGCCGTGGATATTAAGGAAGCAGACACTAGCAGTGAAGGGTGAATGTGCAGGGATACGTTTCCACTCCTCTGGAGTATAGTCTTTGAAGCTGGTTGCATGTTCTGCTTTTCACACTCCCAAGTAATTCAAAAAATATTCAGTGCTATCGAAGCCTGGGTTTAGGGGGAGCCACTAAATGACTCTAGAACAGCATCTTCTTTTTATTTTATTTGCAAGTGTTCCTTTTAACTGTTTATTTCCTTTACTCTGTAACACATACTTAAGAGCTACACTTCCTTTGGGCCTCAGAGCATTGATCTGTGTTACTACAGTCGAACTAACAGAACAATCAGGATCCCCCCACCCCCACCCTCAGATCTCATGTACGTATTTGTGAAGCTTGATTTTCTCTTGTATCCCAAAGATTAGTGCTGATAATTGATTATCTGTTGGGGCAATCTTGGTGGTCCATTCTCAATCTTGTAACCCATTTTTTTAACTGTGGTAATAGAAAAACATATTCTGTTCAATTATTATTACTATTAGTAGTATATGTACTCTTGTTTTGACTTGAAATCAAAGCTGTAATTGGATTTTACACTACACTATAAAACCTGCTTTGAATTTCCAAAAAACCTTCCAGTTACAACCCCTCGTCTGAAAGGTTCTTAAGGGTTCTTCTATGAGTTTGCTCTCAGGTAATGGTCCGGGGTTTGCCACATCCCTGCACATTCTCTGCTCCAACCACACCTGGGCTAATTCCACACGATTATGAAGTTGAAGTGGGTGTGATGGAGCAAGGAGCAAACTACAACATGCTGGACCAATGCTGTAAAGAAACCCTCACTGGCATTCTTCTATGTACGAGAATGAAAACAAAGCCATATACTTAGTTGTGTTTCTCAGTTGTTGAACACCAGAAGCCCTGGGAGAACAGAGCCGGCATAGCTGTTGGGAGCAGAGCGACAGAACTGACAGCATTTTGCCCTTCAAAGATTTCCATGTGCTTGACCTGAGCCGCTGCTCAGTGTTGGGAGGCGCCAGAGATAACGGCCTCTTGTCCGTCATGATCAAATGACAAGGCTCAACACCCTGTCCTCTTAACGCGAGATGACTGCTGGTCTCGCCTGCCCACGGCCAAGGCATGGCTTTGGAACTGCATTAAGTCAGCTCTCAAACCAGCTTAGCGTCGCTGACATTTATTTTTATGTGCCCCCCCTTGGGCGAGTGTCTAGGCCAACCTCAAACGTGTGACCACACACACACGCCACTGTGTAAACAGAATCATACTAGTGTGCCCAGCATGATCGCCTGATTCACAGACACTTGGGTGATGTTGGCAGCTGTGAACAGGGCCTGGATTCCGTGTGATGTTATAAAGCACTGATGGCTTTGAGATGTTTTCTTTGTGGAGATGTTTACGGAGGATTTTTGTTGTTGGAGCTTTGATAATAATGCTACGAAGGAGGATACCACATGTACTCAGTTAATGTTGACAGGTTGAGCAAATATGCTTTTTTATTTTGTCATCGCACAGCTCTACAACAAATCTGTGCCTCTGCATTTAACCTATCTGTGGCAGTGAGCGCACACACACAACACAACACAAACACCTATTGGGGGTTAGGTACCTAGCTCAAGGGCACCTTAGCTCTGAATGTGGCGGGAGGAGACAGACCTTCACTCCCCCTACTCAATTCTTCCTTAGGTCCAATACATGCTCTTCTCTAACCTTTAGAACACAGCTGCCCTCAAGGTTGGCCGAGCTGTAAAGGATGTTGACAAATTTCTACTCAGCCTCACGGAGAATGGTTATACTTTTGGATCAAATTATTAATATCAGAGGATAGCTATTGCTGTAGCCTGCTTTTTGTAATCTCTCCTAACACTCCTCACAATGCTGTTCTAAACACCACCACCCCCCCACCCCACCCAAAACCACTTAATATTCTTTACCATACATGGGAGTCACCTCAGTCACCACTAGGGTGCAGTAGCCATCATTTGGATGATGCAACAGCAGCCAATCCGTGCCAGTGCTCTCACCACACATCAGTAATTTGGTAGAGAGGCAACAGTGCAAGGCAGGAAACACACCTTGGACAGGGCAGTAGTTCATTGCAGAGCATCACACATACACACTCACCCGTCACTCACACACCCACACTTTATGGCAATTTCACACAGCCAGTGTACATAGCAACAGGTGTTTTTAGAGATTGAAAGGAAGCCAGAGGAAAGACATGGTAAGAACACACCAATCTCCTCACAGACAATGACGCAAGGCTAGGATCCAACCAACTGTGCTATTATTCTGCCCACTGCTGTTGGAACAACACATTGTATCTGTGAAATGGCAACTTCAAGGAACACTTTGCTTCAAAGTAAAATTTGTTATTTTTGCTCCTGGGCTCCCCCTACAACTTCAGAGTGGTATTCATTTTTACAGCATAGTCCTGTAATGAAGGCGGAGTGGAGATGGTGTTGGGGTAGTTTCCTAGCCTCTTCCAAAAGCTACATAGTACAGTTTCTTCAGTGCTGAGCCTAGAGTAGCAATAACAGAAGCCTCACAGTGATTAAAAATTGTCATTTTAAGGTAAGGTTCCTTTAGAAGGAAAAAAACATTCTCAGTGTTAACTCAGTGAATGTGTGATGCCCAGTGATGGACTGGCACATTTTCCAGGTTGAGTTTCTGCCATTCTGAAGTTTCCCAGTGGGCTCTGGACACATTGTGACTGTGAATAGGATTAAGCTGTTACAGAGTATGAATGATTAAAATAAGTTAAGTTGCACGGTGGCGCAGCAGGTAGTGTCGCAGTCATACAGCCCCAGGGACCTGGAGGTTGTGGGTTTGATTCCCACTCCGGGTGACTGTTATTTTTTTGAACAGTGTATTTCTTAATTCATAAAGATGAGTTTTTCTAATTATTTCAGTTTAGGAATTACATGTTAATTAATATTATTAAAATCAATTGACAAAGATATTTTGGGACATTTCCACCTTTTTCTCAGTGTTCTGTGGTCTTTGTAGTTTTCATTCACAAAACTGACTTTCTTAGAAACATATTTCTGAATATTTGATGACCTTCCTGTGATCTACTTTAATGTCTGTTTTCATAACCTTTAACTGCCTTTTTTCGTGTAAAGGGTTCCTGTATATAGTTTTGTATTAGAGTAGATAGCGCAGCAGGTAGTGTCACAGTCACACAGCTGTAGGGACCTGGAAGTTGTGGGTTCAAATCCCACTCGGGGTGACTGTCTGTGAGGAGTTTGGTGTGTTCTCCCTGTGTCCACGTGGGTTTCCTCTGGGTGCTCCGGTTTCCTCCCACAGTCCAAAAACACACGTTGGTAGGTGGATTGGTGACTCAAAAGTGTCCGTAGGTGTGAATGTGTGTGTGTTGCCCTGTGAAGGACTGGTGCCCCCTCCAGGGTGTATTCCCACCCAATGATTCCAGGTAGGCTCTGGACCCACCGCGACCCTGAACTGAATAAGCGCTTACAGATAATGAATGAATGAATGAACTCATAGATGTACAGCACTGTGCAAATCTTAGGCACCTCAGATTATTATTATTATTGTTATTATTTTTGTCTTTTATTTATTTTTTTTTCTCAATAACTATGATGATTCTTTAAAATAATAAATAATTAATGTTTTTTTTTTTCTAAAAATAGGTATGTTGAGAGCTAAAGTGAAGAAGTTTGTTTCCAGATATTCCTTGATCAAATTGATTATTTAGAATCTACAGCACATTTGATTTAACATAATGAAGAATTTATTAATCTGTAAAACTAAGCATTCAGTAATAACCTCAAATAACACTGAACAGCCATAAAAACAGTTTTGGAAAGGGTTCAGCCAACACAATCACACACAGAATATCACTTCTTACTGTAATAGTGTTATTTGTTTTATTCTTATATTGTTTGTTTGTTTGTTTTGAGCAAATAAACACCTACTGCTCAGATGAATAGCTTTTTAAGTGTCATTTTGTCAGGTTTCTGAAACTTCGGCACAGTAATGTATATGCAGGCTTACGTCAAGTGTCGTGAAAGGCTTATGTCTCTGTCAAATCGCCCTATGAATGAATACAACAAAGTGCAAACAAACAAAAAGTGGAGCAGTTTCTCACTCAGCTGAATGGCACTTGCGTTCTGTAAAACTTCCCTGACAAAGGGAGTCGTTAGAAAGAGAAAGCGTTTGGGCAGAGCAAGCCGAGGACAATAGTTTCACTCCTGTTCAATTATTTATACGTATGATTGTCAGATCACCGGCTCCGTTTGTGCACAGAGAGAATGAAAATGTGAAGGTAAAATCCTCAGAGGCAACTTTTTCCCCTCATAAATATCTCTCCAACTTTGAGTGAAGTGATACAGTGGCGTTCACACACAGAGACAATGAGACCCTTCACAGTGATTAAGGCTTCCCCAGTTGGAGTGAAGTGGATCTCTCACCTCGCAGCGCTAAAGAGGACTTGATCAGCTCTGTGTCTGACGAGTCTCCAAATTAGTCTTTAATCAAGAGCCTGTTCACTATCTGCCTCCAGGCACAGCTGATCACCGGCAACAACCTCTTGCACTGGCACATATGAACGTTCTCTGAGCGTTCTCTACCCAAAACCATAACTGTAACCATTACATGGGAAATCTGGAGTGGACTGGAGTGTTAATCTACTCCAACAAAGCTCTGGCCAATGCACTCACAAAAGACAGCATGGAGTCGCAGTCACACTAGACATTGGTAGCTTTTAAGTACCATTATAAAATCAGACCGGATCAGGTTATATAAAATGTGCTTGCACAAGGCTACTATTAAGGTTTCTTCCATTTTGGAACTAGCACTGGTTTACAAAGACCTGCCCAGTCAGGGTCACTGTGACCAAAGCCCCATAAAATTGGTTAACCCTGGATGTCTGCAGTGCAAAGTCACTTATCACTGTGAATTAACGGTTTTCCTCATGCAATTTCACTGAATAATATCTAACGTGACCACATGCTTACACCCAAAGCACTTTAACCAAAACCATAGCATTGTTAGCACTAAGCAGGGCAGTTAGTGTATTAGTGTAGTGTGGTGTAGTGTACTGGTTGTCATTGGTAGGAAGGTTCAACTAGTTACGATATTTTTTACTTTGGAATGGTTATATTTTTGCACATATCCGAACAAATACCTTGTATTGAACTGGTTTAACAGTTTAATATGACATTATATCTCACCGTACCTGCTACTGCAGAAGCCCAGTCCTCATCTGTGTTTTTTCACTGATGAGCACTGCATGCAGAAATATGAGGAGGAATCTTGAAAGTCGATAATGTCAAGGCATAGCTGCAGATCTGTGTGAAGAGGAGGGGTGTAGATGTGGACCACAAATCCCGGGCTAACAGCAAACATTTGGATACAGTGAGGAAAGGACTGAAGTATCACAGATAGGTGTCAGGATCCATGAATAAAACAACAATTCATGTTACAGATTTCGTTGTGAATTCTGTTATAAAGGGCATGGTTTTCATTTTGTGTGTTGTAGTACCACAACTCCCTGATTCTGGTGTATGATCCTCTTTTGGGGCTGTGATGTCTTCTTTTTTGGGGTAATGAAACTGGTCATCCCAGTGATTGGGCAAGACTCCCAACACTGCATTAGCCCACCTTTGTAACATGATTTTAAGATTTGTAAGCTGCTCTGGATAAAAGTGTATGCTCAAAGGAACACAGATTCAACGTCATCATGATGCTTCACTGACCTGTAATAGGGAAAGAAGAGCCACTGTTGTTGCTGCTCTGGGCTCAGCACTGCAGAAACTACAAATGTAAGTTTAAATGCATCGCTACTGTAGACAATGTATGGATGTAATGAGCTGCTAAATGAGAATCTTGCTAACTAGCCATCACTAGCTATCATTCACTGCTCACCTTTTCATGCTATCATATTTACTAACAGATTAATGGCTATTAGAGTTGCCAAATAGAGAACAGTCATCTTCCAAACAGGGGTGCAGCATTAGAGAGCCATCAAGCACGAGATGAGCCGCTTACAGCTAATTCTGCTTTACAGGTGCCAGCTTAAAGGAGCCAGACAGGACCACAGGTGACCATGACTGGAACCCAGCTGGGACTGTACCGAGAAATGAGCCACAGTGTTAAACCTCAATGACACATCACAAACAGGGGTTTCAGCCTGTATGAAATTCAATTATAAGCTTGAATAAACAGAGATATGATCTTTGTCCCAGATTGTAGAGCACTGCGCTGCCTTACTTTATAGCACATGCTTTATGCTTAATAAAACTGCAAGAAGCCAAAAGTACCACTCAATAAAATGGATGAATATTAATAAAACGCCTCAAGCCAATCACTTACAGTAAAGCCAGGCCCACAGTGGTATGCAGAAGTGTGCACGTCCCTGTCAAATGATATGATTAGTTGATTTTCTGAGTGAAAATAAAACACCCTTGACTGGCACATAAATATTTTATTTTCTGCTCATAGTCTAACTGTGAGGCAGTCGACCTGTGTTCTCTAAAATGTAGGGGACTGAATTGAACACATTTGTGGTAAGTTGGGGTGGGTCATATAAATCAAACCATGGAACTATGCCCAATGCTAAGCATCAGTAACAAGTGTAAACAACCCCTTTTCCTGAAACGTTGGGGCACTGACCAAAATGTAAGAACAGAATGCAATGATGTGGAAGTTATTTAAACCTTACATTTAACTGAGAATAAAACAAAAACAATATGTTAAATGTTGAAAGTGGGAAATGTAAGTGTTTTTTTAAAAATGTTGCTCAATTTTGAATTTTATGCCTGCAACATGTTCCAAAAAATGTGGGACAGGGAACAAAAGAATTATTATCTCAGAGAGCCTGAGTCTTTCAGAAGTAAAGATTTGGAAGGGTTCACCACTGTGAAAAACTGTGGGTAAATACTGAAATAATTCAAGAATCACATTTCCCAACGTAAAATAGTAAAAAGCATAGGGTTTTCACCATGTATGGCACAATATCTCTTTAAACAATTCAGAGAATCTGGAGAAATCTCTACATGTAAAGGACAAGGCCCAACCAATATAACCTGGCTGTTGTATTTGGGCCCACAGACAGCACTGGATTAAAAACAGACATGATGCTGTCGTGGAAGTCACTGCATGGGGTCAGAAACTCTTCCCAAAATCACTGTCTGTGAACACAGTTCCTTGCAGCATCCACAAATGCAAGTAAAAACACAGAAATGCAAAGATGAACCCATATATGGACAGGATCCAGAAACAGTGTAGCCTC